>NC_056732.1:1247050280-1247085280 GCF_019279795.1 Protopterus annectens | reverse complement strand
AGGTTGTCCAGTGTCTGTCATTCCGGGCTGTCATGACTGAACGACGAGCCTTCAAAACAGAGCAAATGCATCCATGTTACACATGTGTGTGGATAATACATAGGTTGCATTTACCCATATAGCCGCATTCCAAGGCAAATGCCCTACACACAGAAGTAAAACTCTGACACCTACATGACAATTGCATTAGATGCTTATGCTAACCCATGCTAGAATTATGGCTTTAGTAATCCATTTGCTCAATGTAGAACCTACAATGGGGAATACCGATATCTGTGCAGTGAGGAACACCAGACTGAAGGCTCTGTAGTGCACAATTGTGCTACCACCATATAACCCAGATCCAGACATGTGGGCCATAACAGTGGTATGGACCATACCAGGTGGTGGTGTACACATATTCATAAAGGCTACTCACATGTAAGGACCACTACTCTGACATAACGCATCACAGATGAGTCAGGTACAGGTGACAGTGGCAAATGCTGCATTCTAGGTTGTATCCTCATATACATCCACCACCTTCTTCCCAGACTACCAACACACATCCATATGTGGTACGACATAGTATGGTAGACCACCAGATAACCCTCGATTGGTGGACTGTACCTAGGCCTACATCAACTGTGCAATGTACCCATGTACAGACACAGCTGCATAATGTGTTATGCAATGAAATAATACCACTGTTTGTAACCTGCTCAGTTGTACACATACCAGGGTCCCTTGGATGTTGTCAGCATTAACACGGTTGACTGTTGCTGTACACCAGTAAACAACACCCTCATGGCTGGATATGACCTAATCGTACCTGCCCTGGATATGTACATCCCGCACTCATTCAATATATATTACATTACCATAGCTTTCATTTACCTTTCTACATACAGGTGGCTACAGTCATTACACACATGCACATGGCATACAGCATGCTAACAGTACATAAGGTTCGATATCTATGTTGACAGAGGTAATATCCCCTCTCTACTGGTCACCCATGACACCTATCATATCATACAACACCCCATGAGGCATGTATGTCTTTAGACATGTCCACCTAATGCAATGCCTACAAAAATACCCAAATAACAGCACCATAGGACCTACACAAGGCCTGCATTGACAGACTCAGGGAAATCCAGCTATGCACTGTATGCTCTTGAGTAGTCACAGGTGATATGTTCATGACATGTATAACCATGTGTGGCCACAGCTCCTACATATACCCCATGTCAACAATTGCAAGCCATGCATGCTGGGTGCTGTCTGGACATTAGCCTTAGTACCACAATAGCCAGTACATGCTGGGGTGAGATGTTTGCAAGCCACAGACCTCGCACATGCTTGAATGAGTGTACTGCCTAGCTCTAACAAAGCTCATTGCTGGCACTCTTCCAGTACACATGAGGTGTGTGTGGCAAATATGATGTGCTCACTGTTGACCATTACAGTGCCCTGGCTTCATCAATGGCACTGTCAAGTAACAGTTTGTAGGAGCATGACATGGAATAATGCTGTGTGTGTCGCGCTGATATGTGCTGTTGCAATATATTTACACTTGGCTACTCAGTGAAAATGGTGTCCTACCAGTACATGAATACAACATCCATTATGGTGTAATGCTCGGCTATGTTTCACACATGGTGTGGGGAAGGTGTGGAATGTATCCTCTTGACCTGCTAGTGCACGTACTGATGTAGACCACATATGTGTACATGTATTGCTGTTTGTGTAGATTCCATGTGTGTGTGCAGTGTCTGATGTCTGAAGGTGACTGTTGTCTTAGTACATCATCCTGTTGCAATACAACCTCAACATTGACAACTGTATATGGTGATATGCTCTAAGTACAATAAGCCATACATGAGGTATGGACAGATGTTTGGACATGACTACTAAGTGGTGGGGCTTCTTTGCAGATGAATGATTACTGAGGACAGCTCACTGGTGTGTTACAACCAGTCCTACAACAACCTGTGCACCTGCCAAGGTCAGGTTTTGTTAATTGAAGTGGAAGACAGACAATGTAGAATGCTGTAAGGGTGACACTAAAGGCAAACCCCATGACACCTGTAACAGTAATACCTCCCCTGTGCATATATTGTGCATATATCAGCACAGTTGTCAAAATCAAAGGAAAGAGTCAGTAAGCATTGTACTGGATGTGATAGTGCTGTACTGCTGTAGTACCTATCATGAGATAGGCATGTGTTTGATTCACAGTACTGGCACGTGTGGGTGTGTGTCCATATATGTCACGTATGGTTGGGAATACATCCCACATGTTATCACTTTCCTGAACACTGTTGTTGACACCAGTACAGAGTGAAGTGTAGAAAGAAAGGCATAGGCAGGTGGTTAAACCTCACACATGTAAAGTGTCTGTATGTGTGTGACATAGGTGTATATCTTTGTGAATGCTGGTGTGTGTGTGTGTGTGTGTGTGTGTGTGTGTGTGTGTGTGTGTGTGCGTGTGTGTGTGTGTGTGTGTATATGGCTGTCCATGTGTATGGCTGTCCGGTTCCTGGAGTGTGGCTGTATTTTACTATAGTGAAAAGTTAATGCCCCCTCCCCCCATCCTCTCAAAGCAGTCTAGCATCCCTGTTGATATCATCAATCGTAGATGGGCATACTAACTGCCTGTTAACATGCATGCCCTGCGGTGTGACCTGTTGATACATAGCCAACTGATGGACCCCCCCTCCCCACATACACTCACTGCCCTGTAGTATCCCTGTCAATGTCCTCAATCTTAAGCCATTCCAACTACCTGTATAGGTTTAATCTCTGTGGCGCATCTTGTAATTGTGCAGTACTATAATGATGATATGCACATAGGCAAGGGTTCTCATCCCAACACTGGCAACTGTGTGTGTGTGTGTGTGTGTGTGTGTGTGTGTGTGTGTGTGTGTGTGTGTGTGTGTGTGTGTGTGTGTGTGTGTCAGAGTGTGTGTTACTGTGTCTGGAATCCCTGAGTGTGTGGGTGTGTCTGTGTTTGCATGCTGACATGACAGTGGGTATTATTGCTTCCCAATGAGAAGCCACTATTTCCATTGGCCTTTACCCTTGTCATCCAGCACACCACTCTTTTACCCACTCCGCACTCCAGGTAACTATACCTGTGATGTCACCCACTATGGATGTGACACCTCTGAACACAGTAGCTTACTACACAGCTATCATGCTCTTGGATCATTAGAACAGTAAACATAATTGAAACATGGGTGAATATAACTGTGATGTGGAAGCTACAAAGTGCATGCAGGTATTGTCATACTGACCTGTGGGTAGTCATTATGTATATATGGGAATCCCGCAAACACCAACATCCCCCGGCACATGCAACTACACCTGAAAGAGGAAGGCAGAACATCAAGATCAACATGCTGTTAGTGTTGTTACACATGATACATGCTGTCAAACATACAAAATGCATTCTAAAACTGCAATACATGGTATGTCTGCTGCTTGTTAACACTACTCAGCAATATTAATCTACAATTGT
The DNA here is from genome assembly GCF_019279795.1 of Protopterus annectens. Taxonomy (NCBI): domain Eukaryota; kingdom Metazoa; phylum Chordata; order Ceratodontiformes; family Protopteridae; genus Protopterus; species Protopterus annectens. Next base: position 1,247,081,775 of record NC_056732.1, on the reverse strand, counting down.
CTGCCTAGTATGTTCACCCTGTGCATCAGACCATATGAACATGCCCCTGCATGATCAACATGCTGTTAGTGTTGTTACACATGATACATGCTGTCAAACATACAAAATGCATTCTAAAACTGCAATACATGGTATGTCTGCTGCTTGTTAACACTACTCAGCAATATTAATCTACAATTGTCTGCCTAGTATGTTCACCCTGTGCATCAGACCATATGAACATGCCCCTGCACCGATGGTGTGGATGACAGGGATGTGGCACAGGCATCGTCATATGCACAGAGTAATAATGTTTGCCAGAGGCCTAAGCTGTGCCATTGGATGACATCATGTGTGTGTTAGGGCCTGTGATATCAGTGGGCATGTGTGGATGTTATGTGTGTGTGTGTGTGTGTGTGTGTGTGTGTGTGTGTGTGTGTGTGTGTGTGTGTGTGTGTGTGTGTGTGTGTGTGTGTGTGTGTGTGTGTGTGTGTGTTGAGGTGCCCTACATTTGTTTCCAGTGTGCGGGTATGCATGCACACAGGTCTGGCATGTGGCTGGCCTACACAAAAGTAATACTGACAGCTGCAGACTGTACAAGACAGGTGTCACAGTTCACGGTGTCCGGCCACGGCCACATGACCTGTGCCTGCCAGGGGTTGCACGGGCACTACCAGGCAGATGTCCAGATTAGGTACTGTCTGATGCCACATGTCCACTGGAATCATGTCCCAGTTGGGACCATTCAGGACCACATACATGTGGCCAGCTGTGTCCTGGTGTGGACTGCACAGTACCAGCAGCACTGCTGATGCTACCGCCACTATGGGAGCGGGCATGTGCAGTAGCATGTTCACATAGACCTTTAACAGGTGATGTAGCTGGCCTATGTCCACGTGTCCTATGCCTCACTCCCACCAGATGTTCCAGCACAGACATTCCAAGCTCGAGGATTGACATGCCACGGTCAAGCACTCCCACCATGTCACCCAATTGTCTATCCAAATCATCTGCAAGATGATGGTGAGCCTTTGCAAGTGCCTGGAAGTTGTCAGTTAATGAACGGACAGCAGCCCTCTGAAGCCTCAGACCATCTCTGTTGTGCTATTTAGCATGTGCCTGTGCCTCTATTACAGCCCAAAACATGTGTCTGGTGACTCCAGCTGATGTGCTTGGTCTCGCAGGGGCATGTTGGCCAGTGGCCCTCCTACGCGCAGCGCTGGGCACATGCCTGTGTGGGACATCACCAGTCTGTTGACTGGGATCATGGTGTGCAGGCACACCTTCCATAGTCACCACACTTCCCTGTTCCATAATACCACATGCAAACTGTCCTTCCTCTATGGCCGGTGGTGATGGGGTATGTGCAGGCAGGGGAACTGTGTGCGAGGATGAGGGTGAGACAGGTGGAATGGCAACTAATGGCACAGATTCAGCCCCTGACAACCCTGCCTGTGCCTCAATCATACTATCATCATCACTGCTAGAGTCTGTGGGGACACTAACATCACGACGACCTCAGGAAGGCAATGCACCTACATCAACACCTGTGAGGGGAAGACAAGAACTGTACATTACAAGTTATACCAGACACACACAGACAGACACACACAGACTGAGACACACACAGACACACAAAGACACACAGACACACAGAGACACACACAGACACATACAGACACACACACATAGACAGACACACATACAGACAGACAGACACACACAGACAGACATGCAGACAGACAGAGATACAGACAGACAGACAGACAGAGACACACAGACAGACAGACAGAGACACACAGACAGATATACAGAGACACAAAGGTACACAAATACACACACAGACACACATGCTACATGAAGGTGATATGGCAGATGGGATTCAGCTTAGACAATTATAGTTTCAGCTTAGGCAATTATAGTGGTAGTTATAGATCCCTGAGTTGAACACAACAGCATGCATGTAGTATAGCAGATGGCATGCACCTTACATAATTATAGTGGTGGTCAGTATACATACCTGTATTGCACCATTTGTGTTAGTAGAGTATGCCCCATACCTGCAAAACAATGCATGCACCTTGCACCATTGAACTGCACTGCCATGCTGTGCGCAACATACACCACATGTTAACAGACCATCACTGACCTTTGTACATCTGCCACTGATGCTTTGTGTTGGCCACCACCCCTATGTGTGAGGACATGAGCAGTAGGGTATATTGACTACATACTATGTTTGCCTGAGCTCTAACTTGCATATCTCCCCCAAAGCAGTGCATGTCTGTTCAACATTATTCCGCTTACCCCTGAGCTGAGTGTAGACATTGTGCATGTGGCTGTACACACATGTTTGACATGGCTGCCCCTGCTTTGCAATGGTGCCACAGACCAGCACAGGTTCACAGTACACTGGCCTGCTGTATGGCATATGACCTTGCCAATCACATGTATGACATGTCTTCTGCTGACGTGTTGAATGACATGCATACATGTGTAACAGAATGGTGTCCTTTCCAATCTACAGTACAGTAATGGTGTCCCAATGCAGGGACATGTTATACTAACATGGGCCTTCAGCCGATGCAATGTTGTCTGTCCACCCTACAAATATGCAGGGACATACTGCACATTGAGCTGATGTGCATAGCCATTGCAGGGCATCATGTAGCTTCACAATTGCTATACAGTGTGAGCTACTGATGCAGTTCATAGCCATGACTATGTTCACATACAATACATATCTAATGTGGAATGTGACCCATGTCACTGAGGTGTATACACAATAAACCCTAATTTGGAATGTGTGACAAAGGTCACAGAAGGGTATACGGATGACACCCCTGCACATCTGCAGCCATATTACTGACACCTGGCAACTATGCCCACACATGGCTAACTTACAAGTACTCTATGTCCCACATGCCATCTGTGTACCTCACACACATGAGAAACAGGCATGACAGTGATGTCTGACACCAGCAAGATGAATGTACTGTATCTGTGGCTTGATGTGGATGTATGTGTATTTTGTGCACCACATGTATGTATTTGGATACTGTATAGGTGAATGCTTCCATGTCGTGGCGCACTCCAGATGTTCAAGACATGTTATGTGGTGGTTTCATGTTATGCCTACACAAGCTGTGCACAGCCCTGTATGATGTTTAGTGTTTCACATCTGCAATATCACCATTACACAAAGGCCATAGTTGCATTGTGTCCAGCCAATGTACAACAGGGTGTACACACATGTACATCACTTCTACTGTGTGTTTTGCTTCATGTCTCTGGCCATCCTCCATGGCCATGTGTACACATGTTCAGACCAATGATTGTGATGGCTATCTTATTTCACATGTCAGTGTTATCTCATATGACACACACCCATAGATATCATATGCTCCACTGAGGACAGGGTTATGCAGACAAAGGGTGGTATGTATGGGATGTGAGACATGTTTTGCAGGAGAGCTGAGCAGTGTTGCAGTCAGCCTACTACATGCCATGGACATGTATGATAGCACATGACATTGTGTGACATTCGTAGCAAGGGTATACTCCACAAGGGTGTATGCTGTGGGCCGGGCATAGTCCAACTCCAACACATTTAGTGTGTGTGCACACATATGCTCTCTATACAGTACTGTTTGTATTCCCAACATGTGTAATGCTGCTATGTAGTACCAGTCCCTACAGTGGAACACACCTCCACCATTGTATTTACTGTTGTCCACACATCTGGCAATGACAGTTTGAAAGGTTTAGTGTAGGTGTTTCATATAGTCTTCAATTGTTTCACATAGGTAAACAGTGTGATGCATTGCAGGTCTGACCAGTGTTCATTACCAGGACCATCATACATTATGTGTACGTGTGTTATGGCAGATAACATGCAATTAATATGTTCCCTGCATTATCAAGCCTGGTAAATAATAGCAATCTCACCTGACACAGGCTGCTGTCGCTGCAAAATGCCAGAGGTACCTAAACAGGAGTGTCACAGCAGTAAGATCATTATCCACACCTGTGTGGTAGCTACAGGGTGCAATGTCTATGTTAGCACATAAGCCAGGTATAATACACTATACTATGGAGTATGCACATCTGTGCATACATAGAGTAGCAGACTATAGTATGTGGCATGTGTGCATACATGCCTTGCATATGATGTTACATTACATATTGTACAGTAACACATGTAACTATGTGATATATGGTTGTGTTTTATGTGCAGTATTGACTTACCAGGCAACTCCAGGCTCGGTGGTTGAGAGACACCCACCTCCACAATACCAGCTAAAGCTTGTGGATGGAGGTCTGCAGGTGTCCCCAGGTTGGCCAGTAGCTCCTCGGTACATGTGAGTGGAGGCTGGGTGAGTGCCCCCCCCCCCACTGTTGCACCTTGTTCCCTGGTGATTGCATTAGCACGTTGTTTCGCCCGTCTTATCAGGTCAGTGCAGTGTTGGCGCACCTGCTGATAGGGGTGATTGTGACCACCAACATCATTTACCCTCCTGCAGAGTTCCTCCCACAGGGCATCCTGTGGTACATGGCTGAAGACCGATGTATTGTTATCGAGGAGGGATGGGATGAGGACCTCATCCTCCAAGCGACCGTATGGCGGCAGTCTGCTACGTGGCATACCTGGAAGACATAATGATGGAGGCAGGTCGCAGTAACTCACAGAGAAGTACAGCTGAACATACATGTGTATCACATTTATTAAGATTACAAATATGTCTTTATAGATCTACATGACACTAACACCACTGACATGTATAAGTCACACACATTTGACACCTACTGGTGATGTGATGTTATCGCCATATATGTGTGCATCATGTGATGACATTGCTAATACACCATGTGGATGTTGTCTTGATGCGGGCATGTCTGTTTGCCTGTAGTGGTGTCTTTACCAACAGCACATGCCTGGATGTGGTCACATTAACGCAATTGACCTTAATGCTGTGTATATGCCACATATATAGTCATACATAGCCATTAGGGACATGACCTGTGACCCTGCAGACTTGCAAGCATATATGTCTTTTGCCATATACATCTACATGGCACTGTACAGCTGTGTAGCATCCTGCCATGTATTGCCTGTGTTGCACATGTGTAACACATGGGACAATAGCTAGCCTGATGGTATTTGCAAGGTTAGATATCAACTATGGCATGTATGGTCATAGTGATCTAGTAGGCTATATGCCCTGGGCCATTTATGAGCCTAGGCAGACAGGATACCTAGCTGTAGGCAACAGGCAGGTAAGTTTCAGTGGCCAGTTCAAGCAGTGCCACAGAACCGATACACATAGTTACTGATATATTTGGCATGCGGTCATCACACCATGTCACAGAGAGGTGGGATGTGCAGCTCTGCTGGACAGGGATGCATGGCATGGCAAGAGTATGTTAAGGGTATGGGACAGGGGTCTGTCAGGCAGGTTGTGATCCTTGTACTAGAAAGGTGGATGTCCATGATGTATGTGTTTATTTGGGTTCAGGATGTGTTAAGTGTAGCATGTCCAACACCTCTGGGTTGGACATGGCTTTATTCAGGGTAGGCTGCATGCTACACAGTGCAGCTAGGGACTGTGAAGGGCAGTGTAGGCCATCTACACATGGGCAATAACCCTTAAAGGAAATATGTGATCTATTATGGGTCACATAGGTGTTGAGTATGGCTGAGCAGTTATCTCTATATTCCTGGATGGCATCCTGTCATGTTTAGGGGTGCAACATACGACTACCTGTCTTTTGTGGTGACGTAACTATCAAAGGGAAGTACTGTCCAGCTGCATCCCATACACACAGTTGCCATTATGTTGACCGCTGTCTAGGTGGTAGTTAATGGGTACAGGGTTTGTAACATAGGGGATGACAATGCAATACTTAGCTGTCAGATTGTGGCCATACATCACACACCACACATCTGACACACTAAGGCCCTTCTGTATGATGAACACAGCACACAATGAGTCAACTATTGCTCCTAGTTCATAGTCATTTGCAGACATCAATAGGCTGATATCTTTTATGTGATATAGATAACAAAGAGGGGGAGTACCAGGAATGACCCCTGTATTACTATGGCTGGCACTGGATTGATGTGCATGTATTCGTCAGACACCTTCTGTAGTGTGGGTTCTGCCAGCAGTCCAGTTGCCAACCACTCCTTTGACATAGGAATATACACCTAGTTTACTGAGTGTAACTGGAACACAGTATGGCTGATGGTGTCCTACGACCTGGCAAGGTCATGATATGCAGTGTGAATCAAACCTACTGTCATCTATATCTGTACCGAGTACATCAATTACATTGACCACGGTACATGGCCGTACAGACCAGACTCAGCAGGGTAGTTGTGCACTATGTCCCATTATCAATGGTGTCTCCCCCTTTGTGGGGTGTGATAACTGCTGCTGTGCACCATTCAGTGTGTACACAGCCTGACATGGAGCTATGACTGAACATGATGTGTATGTGGATAGCTGAATGTTCTTGCATTTGTGTAGGATAAACCCTGGGATGTTGACAGGTCCCATGAAAGCTGTATGTATGGCATTAGAGAGTTCATCTTGTACCTGCATAGTCATTAGTACAGGGGCCCTGTAGTATACATGGATATATTACTAAGTGTACCTGTTGGGGGTGGGTGGGAGTGGGTTTAGGTTCTCAGAGACCCTATCTGGATGAACGGGTGCTATTTCTGTAGGTGCAGTACTTCCCATGCCATAGTGCTGTGCAGCACAGCAGGTCTTGTCGCTACCATTACGATTAACGACAGAGCTATAGAATGCTCTGTGCTTGGCCTCATAATATGTGGCTGATTGGTTTCACAGTAGCTTTGCGTGGTTTTATATTATGTATCTGCACCTTACTGAGGCTGACCAGGGATCACTTACGCTCATGTGTGTTCACTCTTGCAACAGTTACTACCTTCTGTGGTACAGTTTAAAGCATGGTACCACCAGTTTGCCGACTTGTTTGTGTTGGGTTGATTCCTGGTTCTGTTTCAATGGCACCAATCACTGCACATATGTGACTGCTTAAGGTTCATTTGTGTAGAATTCAGCATTTGCACATGCATTGTCCATCTACATGGGTGCCATGGCACTCACCACTCTGCTCTTAGGAAACATAACATTGGCATTGGAGACTAACTATGTGTAGCATACTGTTAGCCCTGTTTGTGTAATTACTGTGATCCAGGTCAGTGGGGTCGATGGAATCCAACATGCATTGATTGCAGGTGTTGGTACATGAAGAGTCTTCCCATTTCATAACTGAATAGTTGAGAGTAGCCAATATTATGGTACTGTCTCAGACCTAATCTTCCTCATTACAGCACATTATGACAGTTGGGAAATCCACGGCCTGGTGGGTGATCTTTCTCAAGGTGCATTTTGAATTCCACTGCGAAACAAAGGTAGTTGCTAAGCATAATGCATCTGATGTTATGCAAGTGCAATTAGCGTGGGGGTGTACATATCCTTCAGGAATATGGACACACCTGCGGCCCATGTGTTCCAATAAAGGATAATGGGCAAAAAGTGAGGTATGTGTTATAACATGGTCATGCAGGTGTGCTCTCCGGAGCATTGAAACATGTCTCAGCCACTGCACAGATATGTTATCCATGTTAGGGATTGACATATGTCTGTCCATATAGTGTTTCTGACATGTATCATTGTGTAGCGAGACCCGCAGTTTATTGCTTGGCTGTCCCTGTAACAGCAGTGGACCCTCACCTGAACAGTGCTTGAAGAAGGCACTATAGAAGAAGCATGAGCCCTAGGCTGTATCCAGATTCCCAGGGGTGACAGGTGCAGGCCCTGTCTGGCAAAGCATCATGGTCTGTCAACCATGTTATCCCAGGATGACAGATACTGGATTTCCCCCCGGTAAAAATTTTTGGTACCATATATTCGGGCCAAAGGCAAATCTCCCCCTTGGGACATATGCAGGAAAGCCTGGTTCCAAAGTGTTTTGATCCATTTGCACAAGGTTCCCAAAACAAAGGGAATTGAAGGATGAATTTAAAAAGGTGGGGTAATATTGGAATATGGCAACGGCGCCATTTTTCCCCCATATTGGAAAAAGTGGGGTTTGTTAAAATGGTCGTTGGGCTTTTCCAGTATTGTTCAGGGGGGGCAAAATTTATGCCATTTTGTTTGTATTTTGGTCTTTTTCCCTTGTTTTGTTTGGCCAGTACTTGTGCCTGTAAGGTGGATTTTAGTGTGGGGCCTTGGCTGGAAGGGTATTTTTTTGGGTGTGGGGCCCTGTTCAACCTCATGCTGCCCACCAGTATCGAGAGGGGCTGATTCCCCCGTTGCCCCCAGACAATTGGGGGCTTTTTTGGGGGGTCGGGCATTTAAATGGCAAAAAATTTCCCCAGGTGGACATCCCAAAAAGCTACAAAAAACCCCAGTCTACTGGGGTCCAGGGCAGTCAGTACTACAAGCCCAAACTGATTTGAGACCATGGATTTTTTAAAAGTGTCTATGAAAAATTTTGTTTAGGAGAAAAGGGGTTGTTTTGGGGGGCCCCCCCGAGGGAAATAAAATGTTATTGTTGATGTCAATTTCGGGTTTTTCCCCTTTGGGAAATTTCAATATCACCGGGAATGGCCGTTTCCGGGCAAATACTTGATCCCACTTAAATGTGGATTTGATGTGTGGCCTCCCCTTGTGAATTTTGGGGGGAAATTTCCCTAACTTATCCATTTTCAGGGAAAAAAAGGGCTCCTTTTCATTACCGTAGTGCTTTTCCCAACATTGTGGGCGGTGTTGGGTTGGGGGTTTGGGGCAAAAATTTATTCCCAGGGGGACTCCAAACCCCCTTAGAGGGTGTGACACCCTTTGGGCCCCCTGTAAAAGGGTCATACACATTCAAAGTCCCAATAATTTTATTTTGCAAAATTAGGGGAGTTTTATTTTTGTAGGGAAATTTTACCTGGCTTTCCAAACTTTGCTACTCCCAACTTTCGAAAAAAACCTTGTTTTTTACGAGTTTTGAATTGCCAAAAGTTCTCTTTTTTTAAAACTAACAAACCCAGAAATAGTCGTTGGAAATTTAAAACATTCAGTTATTGGCCTATCCCACAATAAACCCCATTTTTCGGAAATTTAACATGTTACTTATTTATAACTTACAATGAAACTGTTCAATTAACAATTACCCTGTTAAGAATAGGGGCCAACCTGCCTACAGGGGTAAATTTAAACCCCATATTTTGTGGTTTGGGAAGGGGGATGCAACAACTGAATCAACATTCTATCCAATATCAAAAGTAGTTTTCCCTTGTTTTTTTAGGTTCATAAAAACCATACTGCCCGGGGATTTTGCAATTGTTTTTTGGGCTTCCCCCTTTAATTGGGCTCCATTTTTTGCTTCCCTTTTTGGGCAGTGAATGGAAATCCTAACTGATTTTTTGGGAAATTTTTTTTAAAAGGGCCCGTGCTCGCCCTGGGGATTTTTTTCCCCAAGAAATTTTAAATTATCCCCATCCAAAACCCATTTTTCCCCCTTTGGGGCTCTATATCAATTTTTGATGAAATATTCACAAATTTTTCATGGTTTTCAAACCCCTTGGATAAACTAAAAGGGGGAGTTTTTCGGGGCCAAAAATTTTGGTTTATTTTTGGTGAAACGTGGCTTCTCAAGTTTCGAAAATTTTAAGGGGGGAAAGTACTAATTTTTATGATGATAAAAAAAAACCCTTTTCTTAAACCCTTCTTGGGGTTTAAAAGGGCTTTTAACTACACCTGGGTTAATACAAAAATTTCCCTCCCCCCAGGCCTGAAATTTTTTGGGTCAGTTTTCCCCCTTTTTGGGGGGTTAAATTTTTTGGGGGCTTGCTTTTTGGGGTTTTTTGGGGGCCCTTTTTAACCCCCTTTCGGGGTATTGTGTCGAGGTTTTTGGGGGCCCACAGTTTAAAATGAAAATTTCCTTTTTTTTTTGATGGAGTGAAAAAAGGGGGCCCCCGGGCACTTTTGACGGTTTTTCGACAGGCCAGAATTGACCCTTTTTTTTTAAGATTTGGGGCCCCATTTTGGGATGGGGAAATTTTTAAAAGGTTTTAATATCAGGGGGTTTGTAGGGAAAAGGGTCAGGGCCCTTTCCCTATAATTTTTGGGTAGTTTAAAAAAAAATTAAAACATGTTGCCTTTGACAAACCAAACTTTGGCCCCCAAAAATTCCCCTTGTCTTTTTGATCCATTTGTTTCCGGGGAGAAAACTTGCATGGGCAATTTCCATCTGGGGGGATTTTTGAAAACGTTCAGGGCCCCCCGGGGTTTTAGATAAACTTTGAAAAACATTCCTCTGTTTTTTTAAGTGGGGAAAGGGGGGAACCCACCCGGATTTTTTTTGAATTTATTGCGCGAATTTTTCCTTTTGGGTATAGATTCCCTTGGGGGGAAATTTGTAATTACCCAGAGTTCAATGTCTTGGATGAAATCAATTTTTTGAACAGTTTGTTTCGGGGGTTTCCTTTTTCTAACTTTAAAAGAAAAGTTTAGCTATTTTTTTCCAAATTTGTTTGGGAAATTTTTAATTTAGTTTTTTTAAATTTATAATTCCCCTTTTTTTTAATTTTGTTTTTTTTTTAACCCCCTTTTGTTGTGAGTTTTTTTAGGGGGGGCCCCCAGGGGCCCCTTGTTACAAAAGATTTTTTTTTTTGGGTTCCCTTTTACCTCATTGGGGGAAAAAGGGGAACGCATTTTTTGGGGTTGTAAAAAAACATTTGGTTAAACCCTTTTAATTTTTTTACTGGCTATTTGGTTAACCTCCATGGATTGTTTTTTGTTCCCGGGGGGGTTTAAAAATAAAAAGCTAAAATGTTTACTCTTTTCAATGTTTTAATGTTTTAGAAACCTTTGTTTTTACTTTACAGGAAATAAATTTTAATTGTGCCCAAAACCCTTTTTTTAAGTTGTGTTCCCCAATTGGGTTCCTGTACAAAAGCCTGTTTTTTTTCCCTTCCAATCCATCTCAGTGGGTAAATTGATACCCCTTGGCTTGCCCCTTTTGCCTTATTTGGGGAAGGGAAGTTTTTTTTGGGAATCTTTCCGCTTATAACCATTTAAAAATTTGTGTTAATCCGGGGAGGTTTAAAATTTAGACTCTGTTATATTTCTAAATTCAGAGGTTTTGTTTATAATTTTTATTTTATCTCATTTGTTTGACCCTAAAGGTAATAATGTTTAATGTGTTCCCAGCAATTTATTTTGGTTTTACTGTGTATCAATGGAAAAATTGTTCTAGTAAAACTTCCTGGTGAAAACCCTTTTCCCCCCTTAAATGGTTATTTTATAAAATGTTACCATGTTTTCTTGTTAAATTTTTAAAAGGGGCCATGAGTTTTGTTGGATTTAATTTCACATGTTGAAGATTTTAAATTGGATGTAAATGTAATTATTTTTTTAATTTGGGGGGTTGTACTGTGCAGGTTGTGGCCCCCTTTTAATTTATTGGTGGGTTTTTTCCATCCCTTTTCTACAGGGTTTCGGGCTATTATTGGACTTTAAATCTTTTTATAATCGGGTCTTTTATCCTTGAACCTTTTTAAAACTGAATGAAAAAAAGTTTAAAAATGAAAGCTGCTGTTAATTTTAGGATATTTCATAAGCAGTTGTGTTTTTCTGTGCCCAAAAGTTTTTTAAAAGTTTGGCAATTTTCATATTTTTGTTAATTGTTTGGGGGCAGAATGTTTGTTTTTTTTTTAAGATATGGTTAATTTTAAAAATTTGTGTGGTTTTTTAAAATTTATATTTTTTTTTTATTTTAAAATTTTTTTATAATATATTAATTATATTTTAAAAAAATAATATTTGTTAAAAATTATTATTTAATTTTTAATAATAATTAATATTTAAAATAAGTGTTGTGTTTGTTGTTTGGTTGGTTGTGTTGTTTTTTAATAGAATTTTTAAATTGCTTTGATTTCCCCATATTTTGTAATTTTTTTTTTCAATTTATGTAGCCTTATATATCAAATGCCTTTATTTCTCCCTTTTTTATATTATATATATATATATATATATATTTTTATATATTAAAAATTTAATTTAATTTTTATTTAAAATTTTTTTGTGTTTTAATTTAATAAAATATATAATATATTATTTATTATTAATATAATTTGTTTTATTAAGGTGTTATTATTTTATCTCAAACTTTTGGGGAAATGTTACAAATTTTAAATTTAATTTTTGGGCTGTATTTAAAAAAGGTCAAACTTCCTTCTCCAAATTTAAAATTTTTAAAAATTTGGAAAACCCCTTTTTGGGAAAATTTTTCCCCCCCCAAAACCCCCTTTTTGGGAAAAATAACTAACCCCCTTGAGGTCAACCTAGCCCAAAGTAGTTACCTAAGGTTTGAGAATGTTGGGTTATTGAGTATAATTTCCCCAAACACCTATAGAAAAAAATTACACATTGGTGTAAAAGTTGCTGTTTTTCTATTTTTTAAAAGGGGTTTTAAATGTGACATCGGGTTAATGTGAGAATTTTTTTTGTCCTTTTAATTCCCCCATATCCTTTCCCCCTCCACCCTTATTGGCTCACCCACCCCCCTTTTGCAGTTGTTTCCCCATACCCCCCCCCCCCAATTTTACATACACAAAACCACCTTTTAGGTGAATTAGGTTAATTTTAATTGTTAAATCCAACTGAGGTTTTGTACACCCTTTTTTGGGTCTTTGTTTTTTCAAAATGTTTTATTTTAAAAATTTGGCATTGATGAATTTTAAAATTTTAATAAAATTTTTTTTTTTTTTTTTAAATATATGAAAATTTTAAATTATTTAAATTAAAAATTTTTATTAATTTTTTTAACTAATACACTTCTAAGTTTTGGGTTTTAAAACTATAATTCTGTCGTAATATGTAAAAAATGTATTTTATATTAATAAATATATTATAATTTATTAAATAAAATTTAATATTTATTTATATAATGTCCTTTCCGGGGGTTACACCTATGTTTAAAATTTTTCAAAATAAGGCCATTTCAGTTGAACATTTTTAAAAAGTTTTTGGAATTATAGCAGTTAAAAAGTTAAAAAAGTTGTACAAAACCGAAACCCCCAACCGTAACATGGTATACCTGTGGGGCGAACACCACTTTTGGCTACATGTTTAATTTCCTGTTGCGTACTCTCCTGCCACATTTTTTGGGGTGATTAAATTTTTTAAAAAGGTTATTTTAAATCAAGTTTTTTTACAAAAAACACCCTGTTTTAAAATTGTAACCTCTCCCTATAGGATTGTAACCATTCACTTTAAAAGTTGCTCCTTTTTCCTTTTAATGTTTCTATTTAAATAGGTAAAAAAAGGGGACCCCCATTTCCCTTAATAACCTAAACAAAAATGTAGAAAACTTACTTCCTCCAATTAGGCATAGCCTCTCACTGACACACTTCAAGGGAATCCTTGTTGTGTGAATGGGTAACAGACTATACACCCCTGGGATCATGTGTCCCAGAACCATACAGCTAGGGGGTGGGGGACCCTGTCCAGTTTGATAGCTGCAAGACCTGTTGGGGGAATTGAATGGTGTTGAATTGCCACATTAACATGCCCTCTTTAGATCACTAAGTGGCCCTACCACCCTCCACAACCGCAGTCTTCAACAGCTTCCAGCAACTCTGCCTGGAATTACTTCATTGGCTATGCTTGACAGAGGCTCAGTTACTTCATCAATGGTGTGGGGAAGGCTAACACACTGTTTCTATGCTTCTAATTGCCCTTGGGCAGATAGATAGCAGGCTATCTGTGAACCTCTAATGTGCAGGCCATCACAGCCATAATATCTGAATAAACTGACCTTCAGATCACAATATACAGTGTGAACTATCTTGGAAGCTAGAAGACTTGTATAAGTTTAAGGCTTTCTATTGCTTACCACTAGGTTACCTACAGGGGAGATGAAAAACGAGCACAGATGGGGAACATGCATGCAATGATACCATACCGGCCTGTGTGTCAGCCTTACGCTTTGGAATACTGGGCAAGGCTGTTGGCGCCCCCATGGTGCCTTATTTAGGAGAGTCTCGAAGGTGAATACCAGCTCTGTAAACAGCACAATAGCAGATTCAATGAGGTTTATGCTACTCAACACCAGGGGTTGTGATCACAACATGCATGCACTCACAGCACTTTTCAGGATGGACAACATCAACATATGTGCATTAACTAAAATTTGTCTTAAGGCTCCTGAGAGCACACAAGCACTACCAGACTACAACCCATACCACACATTTCACCCACAGAACATGGACTGACAGACATGGAGGGGCTGTATCCATATTCATCAGGGATACCTATATCTCCAGGTTAGTGGGGCAGCATGATACCTCTGTGATCATCCATGTGCAGCTAACATCAGCCACAACTGCAATGTGGAATGTGGCCTGCTACAGATCACCCTCCATGACCCAGGACCTCCACTCCACCTACCTGGAGACAGTGGAGAACACAACAGTCCTAACGCATACTCTGGCATTGGTCGATGTCAACTACCATACCATTAACTGGGAAACATACTCCGGTACTCACTTCCAGGAACAGCACTTCCTGGAATGTATCACCTCATATGCCCTGTATCAGGTGGTAACCACCCTAATGTGGGGTGGAAACTACTAGATGTGATCATCAACAACATGGGCAACAGGTGCACCACAGTGGAGGTTAACCGTTAGATCTGACCATTTCTACACCCTAGCATCTCCCCCACCCATGGATACCACAGTGTATACCTTTCCTACAGCTAAATCTATACTACTAGTGAAAGGGGTGGGGGGTTTCACAGCCACCATGCTAAGGGGAAACACTGCTCAAGATACAGACAGATTTATAAATGCAGTCTATAAGCACCTACATGGATGTATGGATCATGCCATCGCTGGTAAACCAAGACTCACTCCTCCTAGACAAGGACACCAGTCTGGTGGACCTCTGCAATAAACAGGCTATACTACAGATGTAGGACAGTGTTCCAGACACACAGCAAATCCCACGAAGAGCAGACATCCATAACCACTATTAGTATGATACGTAGGTCCCTCATGACATCATCCAAGGCTAACATCAGCAGGAGAATACGCAAGGATTCAAAAGATAACCACAAAGCCTTCTTTGGCTATGTCAAGGATCTACATGGTGACAGACAGATTTGCACTGTGCCAGTGAAATATAGCACAAAATATGCTCACCCTACTGATATCGCCAACATCCTTGCAGATACATTCGGTGCATACTTCACCCCCTAAAGAGCCCACAACACTACCCGAAAGGTACAGTATCCCAACCATCAGAGACACACAGGTGGAAATGGCCCTCTCGAACAGCAGAACACAGCATCAATGGAGGCAGATGTTGATCCAGACTGCATCTTGCAAACTGTACAAGACAACCTTCCCCCCACCTAATTAAGCATTCCTACTTCAGCCTCTCCACAGGCTACATGCCCATACAATGGCGTGTGGCAACGGTTATTCCACTCCATCATGGAGAAATCACAACTGACCATGGTAACTACCACTCCATAAGCCTGACTAGCCTGGTCTGCAATGGTATGGTTCGCATCCTCATGGCACTCATTAACAATTACATTGGTAACCTTCGAACACGTGACCCAACCCAGGTCAGCTTGGTTGAGTGCAGTTCATGCCTACTGAACCTGTTTGATGTCTTACATACAGTCACCAAGACGTTAAATGACACGGAGGTGGTTCACACATACTACCTGGACCTCACCAAGACTTTTGACACCATGCCCCACTCAGGTATTATTGATAAACACACCAGCCTGTACATTCACCCATACATCACAGGTTGGGTTGCCAACGGGCTTACACACAGAACCCACATGGTATGACTAGCGGTCTCCAGGTCCAACTAAACAGTCATGACTGGTGTCCCACAGGACAGTCCTGGGAGCCCTACTGTTTGGCATATACGTCTCAGATGTACAGGCAAACACAGGTGGACTACAACAGACCATGTTTGGCAATGACTGCAAACTGGGAGCCATGATTGATAGTCCAGCTGACATGGACATCCCTCAGGGGGCCTCACAGAGAACGTCACAGGGTACCAATGACATGGCCTTCAGCCAAGTGCCACTAACTGCATGGTAATTCCATTGTGGAATTGGCACCCACATATTAACACATTAGCGGCAGCCACTTTAATACAGATGAGATAATGGGGTATCTTTGGACTAAGGTAGATAGTGATCTCCACTGTGGCAATCATATCTCCACAGTAGTTAGGACATCCTTCTATGTAGGCTATCTGACTACTAAAGGATTCCCATCTAGACATACTTGGGTTATAGTGCCCCTTTACTCACTCATCAGTTCCATCATAGGGTATAATAACCCATGTGGGATGTACCTCAGAGGACATGTCCAGCAGCTGGGGGGTCCACAAATGTACCTCACCAAGGGGAATACTGGCCTCCAACATATGGCCTATGCAGCCGGACTGAATAAACTCCTGCTTTACTCAGTGGCATCTCGTTTACCCAGAGATGATCTCCACTGACCAACACAGCCGTGTCAAACTCAGGCTTGATGGATATGCTCCACCTATGGGAATCCATGTCACAGTGAGCCACACACTGTAGTGAGCTGACCTTGCCACAACAATAACTGGGAGATGCTGGAGGGACAGATTCCTGTCACAGACACTCCCCATACTTTGGAACAACATCCCTAACTACATTATACAGAGCCCCTCACTAACACTCTGCAAGAGAAACCTTGAAGGGTGGATGGGAAACAGTAGATGCACCCCAGGGATCCTGCCATTGTATCTGCTCTACAGAGGGATGGTTAATGAATCAATGGGGTAGCAAAAGCTGACACATTTTGGCTGGCCTTATGAATGGCCTCTGGCAGTTTGCCAAGTACCTACTGATGAATCTATACATACAGTATCTGCATATGCTGATAGCTTAATTTACTGTTCAGGTGTTGACTTACTTTGTGCAAATGGCTGTTGAGTGTGCAATAGTTGAGGGCTGCCTATGTTGGATGCACACAATAGACTGCCTATACGTGACAATTTACAGATAGTCTTGTGTGTGTGCCATCCATTTTTACTGTGTGTGCAGGTGGAGAAAGGTGTCAGTCCCTAGGTGCCTACAATGTCAGTGTGTGTGCTATATGTTCCCTCTTTGCCAAGGCATGGGCATACTGGGCATGCCTTTGTCTACCTACTGGGGCTGGCTCAGGGTGTTCGTGGTCTGAGTACCTCTGTGCCTGTGGGGCCCTTGGCAATGGTGGTGGGCTGTGAAGGCCTTCACCATTCTTTCAATGCTGCAGCTGTTTCCGCAGGACCATATTGTGTAGCATGGCACACACTATGAAGATATGGGCACATGTGCCTAGAGAGTACTGCAAGGCTCCACCAGATATGTCTATGCAATGGAACCATGATTTCAGCATCCCAAACACATGCTCTATGATGATTCTGGTTTGTGCGTGTGCCTCATTATGGCATTCATGCATGGGTGTGTGTGCATTTCTGATGGGAGTCATCATCCACGATTCCAGTGAATAGCCAGCATCCCCCACCAGGTGGCCATTTGGGATGTCCCCCCTGGCAAATAACCCATACAGCTGTGAGGCATGCCAGATGTGGGAGTCGTGATAGCTTCCAGAGCTGCCAGCACACACATCCATGATAATGCCCTGGGCATTGCACATGACCTTGCAGTTGATGGAGGGGTATCTCTTGCAGTTTATGTAGCGCCTCCCCTGCTCACCAGGTGGTGACTTGATGTGTATATGCATGCAGTCTATTGCACCCAGTACCTCCGGGTATTCTGCCACATGGTGGAAGAGATGCATATTGCTGGCCAACTCCTCCTGCATCTGGGAAGTATATGTGCTCATTGGCATGTGGTAACATGGCATCCAGGAACTGGTGTAGTACCCTGGATGCTGATGCCTGTGAGATACCCATGATATCTCCAGTTGGTCTTTGAAAGGTACCTGTAGCTAGTATTCTCAGACTTACACATACCTTTGTATCCACTGAGATGGGTTCCCCTCTGTTTGTTCTGGATCTGAGGCGTGGCTGGCACAGCTCCACAAGTTGCTGTAGGGTGTCCCTGTCCATCCTGTAATGCTCTACTATCTCCAGATCATGTAGCCCCTGGTAGGTTAGCCTGGGTCTGAACACTCTCCTCCTCCTTTGGTGCCTGCGGTGGTCATGTGCATCATCCTCCACACTACCTTCAGTCTCCAACACATGCTGGTGGATCAAAGCTATGGCATGTTAATAATAAAAGTGCCCTGTCTGTATACTCCACTGGTGCAGAGTGTATGGGAATACACAAATGTGTGTGAGGTGATTTCACATTTTATAGTATTGTGCTATGGATGCTGCTGATGTAAGTGGGTGTGTATGAACTATTCCAGCTGCTGCGTGTCTTAATTATGGGTTTTGCAATGAGTATTGCAAGTGTGGGGCCTTTACTGTGGAGATCTACTTGCCTGCCTTGATTAATCTGTTGCCCTTTAATTCACTTTTAGACCTGGATCCCCTCCCATTATCAGGCATGCATCCACCTGCCATCTTTCTTGTTTTGTACTTTTCCTACCCAGTCATGGTGAAATGTGCCTTGTAGCAGATATACTGCATATCACCTTTGTTCTGCTTTGACACTTTGCTGTTTTCTTTGCAGTACAGCCACTCCTTCCCTGTTCTCCTGCAGGTTGCTGCTTGCAGCCTTGTTAGCTGTTGTCAGTGGCCCACTGTAGGCTCCTAGGTGTTAATTAGTCATTTGTACTCCAATTTCCCTGCTGCAGCATTTCCTTATTTCTTTCCTATATCCTTCCTGTTTCAGCTGCAGTGCGCGACGCACATACCCGTTTATCGGGTTTACACATCGCCATCTCCGCTGACATGCATACCGCTACCCTGTGTACTTCAGCTAAGCATAGATATGGGCAATTCGACACACCCCTATCCTGCAGTTTTGCCTAGCTAGGGGCAGACTGGTTTAGCAATGCTCCAATGTGCTTACAGCAATGGCGACACCCTCTCTTGATGTCATCTTTATCTCAAGGGCTCACCTCAGTGTTATAACGCTACACTGTGAGGTGCATCCTTACACCAGCAGAGAGTCTGCCATTCACTATTACTCCTCTCATTTGCATGGCATTGCCTACTAATTCCTAGCTACTGTGCATAACACTGTCACTGCCCCTTAGCAACCCTTGCCGCATGAGTATGGTGTGGCATGCCATTGACTATTATGGGGAAATCATCATATGTGTTTCATTATGTTTTATTCTATATTTTTATATATTACTTGAGAGCCCCTTTGTGCACCGCTGCCCTGCGCTTCCACATCGCAATAGTGCGACTATATATATAAAATGGTAATTTTATATTTTGTACATTTTTTTATGCTAATGGCTATATATTTAGCCATTGGCATATATTAACATTATAATACATGTGTTTGGTTGGCTGTCATGGCTCCGATTTTATGTTTGCAAAAATGTAAACCATTTTCTACCATTTACATTTCTGCATGCTTATACTACACCTGCACCACTTCCTGAATTGCTACATACCTTCATTTGCATGTTACACTGCTGCACATGGGGTAATTAGCATTATTGGCTCAGGAGTTGTGCGGGCGTAGCATACGCAGGTAGTGCACATGGAAACAACTCCTCCCTGAATCGCTCAGCGGCCATATTTTGTGTTAGAACGCCGACGCCACACCTGCACCTGGCTCAAGCTTCATGAATCCTGGGATAGTGCTGAATATAACAATGAGGCATAAATAAACAAGGATAACATTACAAAACATGACTAAAGACATAAACAAGTATAATAAAAACTTGGGACCACTGCCTTGTAATAAAATAATAAGATATAAATAATTAAACCTTAGCAGCTTTAATTTTTAATATACAAGAAATGGAAATACTATCATTAATGCCAGGCAAAAGAGTAGAAATAAGCCTCAGTTGCCAGCATAATTCTTTGTAATACAAAGTAACATGTAAATCCCCACTTGAAGGTATCACAAAAAACCCTATCGATGGCAAAAAGGTGATTTCTTTTAAAATTAGAACATACCTGGGAATTATTAAACAAGGGATTAGTTATCTTTTTCTTACCATTGTCATAAAGATGCTCACTAATCCTGTCCCTTAACCTCTTCATTGTTTTACCAACATAAAAAGCCTTGCACGAAGAGCATAAAACTAAATAAACTAAGTGGGTGGTATTACAATTTACCTTCCCTGGACAGGGAATTGAACGACCATACTGATGGACAGTAGCATATGGTTCAGTATGAATAAACTTACAAGCCTTACAACACCCACATTTCTACATTAAACTACGACTCCATTCCTTATTCAAAAATACCCTTCAAATTTTCCCTTTAGAATAAGTAATAATGGGAAAATCCCCCAGTTCTTTTTTCAGCTTCTTGTTGAATACTAAAGATTCCAGAATTTTCTGACAACGCCAACATACAAATGTGTTGTATTACTAAAAGAAATAACTAAGGAAACTGTACTATCAGTGGAACAAGTAGTATTATGCATAGCAAAGATGGGGAAAAACGACCAGTGCTATGTCGCACAACCCTCTGCTTTTAAATTGTTTAGAAAATTAATAGGGTAACCTGCATCTAAAAACTGACAAATCAAATGGTGTAAATCTTAAAAAAATACATGGTCATCGGAAATAAGCCTAAACAGTCTCGCCATTTGACCTTTTTATAAGCTATCTTTTTTTGGAAATGGGGATGGCAACCATCAAAATGCAGACAGGTGTTGATAAACGTTTCTTATCTAAAAATAGTGGAGGTAAAGCAACACTTGGAAGTGTCTTTCCCAAGGGTTAAATCTAAAAAAATGAATAGAATTAGGGCCAATAGTGTATGTTAACCTCAAAAAGCTTGTAGAGCTACCCCATAAATTAGAAAAAATGCTCCCATTGTTCCCTAGTACCTTTACACAAAATCAACACATCATCCAGGAATCTATAGTAGTCATGTACAAGGGCCAAAATATCAGGAATAAAAGCAATGGTCTTCTCCCACATCATAAGCACAATATTGGCATACAAGGGAGCACACACAGCCCCACCCCCATGGCTACACCCAAAACCTGGTGAAAGTATTCTCCTTCAAACTTAAGAAAATTGTTAGATGAAACAAGCTTCAATAGGGACGTAAGGGTGACAACTTCCTCAACAGGTAGTGTGGAAAATGTGTATTAGTATTTTGAAAACCAATCTACACCAACATCATGGGGAGTCACCGTAAAAAGGTCTACCATATCGACCGTAATAAACATAATCTATCCAAAAACTCAAGGGACTGAAAATTCTACAATACATTCCAAGAATCCTCAACAGTGTGCTTTTCTACCTCCAAATGAACTTACATTTAAAGTCCACATATTTAGCTAAGGTCTCCATCTTGGAACCCTTGGCAGAAACAATAGGCCTGAGGGGAGGATTGTTAGCATCCTTATGAATCTTTGGTATACCAAAGATGTATGCCAACTTAGGTTTGTTCACAATCAGAAATTCACAGACATTGTGAGACAATTCACCCTGCATAACCATATCCAATAATAAAACATCCAGTCTGACAAAAGCCATGTTGATCTCATTTAAAGACACCCTCACATACTGTATGTGTTCTCATTAACCAAAAGTTGACTCATTTTCAAGAAATAAATAGTACTATCCATAATAACCACCCCATCACCTTTATTCGGTTTCATAATGCAGATGTTCCTATCAAGGGCCAAATTCCAAAGAAGCCCTTTCAACCAATGACAAATCGGCAACTGATATTTTACTATTTTTGTTATACATCTATCTAAACTGATATTCACATAACCTTCAAAAATAGAAACAAAAGGGTTCATGGGTGGTAAATAAGTATTTTCCCATGAAGTCCAACACCATTATCATTAGTAACAACATTTTTTTCAGCAAAATGCAATTTCAAATTACAATTCCTGCAAAATAATTTCAACTGACTCAAAGCCAAATTAAAACCAGGTATAAAGGAAAATACTTTTTTGAAAATGGACATAAAATCCTCAGTCCATTCAATACTGGATTAGTTGAACATTTTAAAAGAGTCTGACCCATTACTGTCCATTAATGAACGACAACTGCATTTGCCAGAGTCAATGTCTGCCTCATCCTCTGCCCCTCCCTCACCAATTATAGAATGATCCTCTGTGTTGGGGTTTTGGACCGGCTCAAGAACCATGGTTATAACACTAAGATTAATTGGGCAGCCTCTGGACTGCCTGATTGGTGGGTATTCAAAAAATTCTTTATCACCACTGTCATCAACATCACCAGCAGCTGAAGAGTCTCTAACAGAGTCCACATTATCCCCAAAGAAAACATTCCTACTTCCCCTGACAAAAGGTTGGACAAAATAAGCTTCCCATGTTCATACACAGTCCTGTCCCTTTCTAATTTATGTATTTTGTGTTTTCCTAATATTAGAAATATTAGAATCAATCTTAGTAAATGTTTCAAAGAATTTTGCTTAATGACCAGAAAGGACAAGTCATTCTGTATGGTTTCATTTTCCAGCCTAAGCTCTGCATCTAGAATAACAATTTTACACTCATTTACCTGTATCAAAAGCTTTAAAAGGGCAAAACCTGCATCACTGTAAAGTTTGACAATCTCACAATACAGATCAGAGTCCATCTCCACTCCATTTGGACACTGAGGTTCTGAAACCATTCGCACGATATTCTCATGAATGCGCTGAACAAAATGAGTTCTCTAACTGCAGACTTTGTACCTTTAACAGCTTCTTTTCAAAATATTTTAGAAAACTCCATATATCAGCAGCAACCTGGTCAAATTGTTCCGAGAAAACAGGAACAGATGAGCTTAACAACAAGTCTAAATCAACTTCTGGGACAGCATGTACCAACTGAGGGTTGTTAGGGGCAACCAGAAGAATTCAAACCACCATTTGGCAGGACCTGTGGATTCGTATGCACAGTACCAGAACATAAGTTTTGAGTGGAAATCCCATCATTAACTAGGGTTACCACCTGTCCCACTTTGTGAGGGACAGTCCTCTTGGGCAGTTGTGTCCCTAATTTTGACAAAAAATTTAAAAAATGGCAAATGTCCTGAGATTTTAGGACAAAATGATTTCCTATATGTTATGTAATAGTTGCATAAAACAGTTATTCTGTATCTAAAATACCTAAATGTTATAAGAAACAGAATAACAACTAAAATGCTATAAGAATAAGCTTTTATTTAGGCAAAAAAGTTAAGTTCTATCCTTTGTACTTACCGTGGGTATGTGTCGGCCTTTAAAATCTGATGTTTGTACCGAAAATGTACCACTCCTTTTTGAACATTTGAAAAGGTGGCAACCCTATCATTAACTGCATTAGTTTTTTGGGAAAGAAAGGTGTAGTACCCTGGATGCTGATGCCTGTGAGATACCCATGATATCTCCAGTTGGTCTTTGAAAGGTACCTGTAGCTAGTATTCTCAGACTTACACATACCTTTGTATCCACTGAGATGGGTTCCCCTCTGTTTGTTCTGGATCTGAGGCGTGGCTGGCACAGCTCCACAAGTTGCTGTAGGGTGTCCCTGTCCATCCTGTAATGCTCTACTATCTCCAGATCATGTAGCCCCTGGTAGGTTAGCCTGGGTCTGAACACTCTCCTCCTCCTCTGGTGTCTGCGGTGGTCATGTGCATCATCCTCCACACTACCTTCAGTCTCCAACACATGCTGGTGGATCAAAGCTATGGCATGTTAATAATAAAAGTGCCCTGTCTGTATACTCCACTGGTGCAGAGTGTATGGGAATACACAAATGTGTGTGAGGTGATTTCACATTTTATAGTATTGTGCTATGGATGCTGCTGATGTAAGTGGGTGTGTATGAACTATTCCAGCTGCTGCGTGTCTTAATTATGGGTTTTGCAATGAGTATTGCAAGTGTGGGGCCTTTACTGTGGAGATCTACTTGCCTGCCTTGATTAATCTGTTGCCCTTTAATTCACTTTTAGACCTGGATCCCCTCCCATTATCAGGCATGCATCCACCTGCCATCTTTCTTGTTTTGTACTTTTCCTACCCAGTCATGGTGAAATGTGCCTTGTAGCAGATATACTGCATATCACCTTTGTTCTGCTTTGACACTTTGCTGTTTTCTTTGCAGTACAGCCCCTCCCCTTCCCTGTTCTGCAGGTTGCTGCTTGCAGCCTTGTTAGCTGTTGTCAGTGGCCCACTGTAGGCTCCTAGGTGTTAATTAGTCATTTGTACTCCAATTTCCCTGCTGCAGCATTTCCTTATTTCTTTCCTATATCCTTCCTGTTTCAGCTGCAGTGCGCGACGCACATACCCGTTTATCGGGTTTACACACGTTTTCATCTCCGTTGACATGCATACTCGGTTACCCTGTGTACTCTCAGCTAAGCATAGATATGGGCAATTCGACACACCCCTATCCTGCAGTTTTGCCTAGCTAGGGGCAGACTGGTTTAGCAATGCTCCAATGTGCTTACAGCAATGGCGACACACCCCTCTCTTGATGTCATCTTTATCTCAAGGGCTCACCTCAGTGTTATAACGCTACACTGTGAGGTGCATCCTTACACCAGCAGAGAGTCTGCCATTCACTATTACTCCTCTCATTTGCATGGCATTGCCTACTAATTCCTAGCTACTGTGCATAACACTGTCACTGCCCCTTAGCAACCCTTGCGCCATGAGTATGGTGTGGCATGCCATTGACTATTATGGGGAAATCATGATATGTGTTTCATTGCGGTTTTATTCTATATTTTTATATATTACTTGAGAGCCCCTTTGTGCACCGCTGCCCTGCGCTTCCACATCGCAATAGTGCGACTATATATATAAAATGGTAATTTTATATTTTGTACATTTTTTTATGCTAATGGCTATATATTTAGCCATTGGCATATATTAACATTATAATACATGTGTTTGGTTGGCTGTCATGGCTCCGATTTTATGTTTGCAAAAATGTAAACCATTTTCTACCATTTACATTTCTGCATGCTTATACTACACCTGCACCACTTCCTGAATTGCTACATACCTTCATTTGCATGTTACACTGCTGCACATGGGGTAATTAGCATTATTGGCTCAGGAGTTGTGCGGGCGTAGCATACGCAGGTAGTGCACATGGAAACAACTCCTCCCTGAATCGCTCAGCGGCCATATTTTGTGTTAGAACGCCGACGCTACACCTGCACCTGGCTCAAGCTTCATGAATCCTGGGGATAGTGCTGAATATAACAATGAGGCATAAATAAACAAGGATAACATTGGCCAAAACATGAATAAAGACATAAACAAGTATAATAAAAACTTGGGACCACTGCCTTGTAATAAAATAATAAGATATAAATAATTAAACCTTAGCAGCTTTAATTTTTAATA
Organism: Protopterus annectens; assembly: GCF_019279795.1. Lineage (NCBI taxonomy): Eukaryota > Metazoa > Chordata > Ceratodontiformes > Protopteridae > Protopterus > Protopterus annectens. Next base: position 1,247,056,302 of record NC_056732.1, on the reverse strand, counting down.
TACAAGAAATGGAAATACTATCATTAATACCAGGCAAAAGAGTAGAAATAAGCCTCAGTTGCCAGCATAATTCTTTGTAATACAAAGTAACATGTAAATCCCCACTTGAAGGTATCACAAAAAACCCTATCGATGGCAAAAAGGTGATTTGTTTTAAAATTAGAATATACCTGGGAATGATTAAACTAGGCATTAGTTGTCTTTTTCTTACCAGTATCATAAAGATGTTCACTAATCCTGTCCCTTAACCTCTTCTTTGTTTTACCAACATAAAAAGCCTTGCACGAAGAGCATAAAACTAAATAAACTAAGTGGGTGGTAATACAATTCACCTTCCCTGGACAGGGAATTGAATGACCATACTGATGGACAACAGCATATGGTTCAGTATGAATAAACTTACAAGCCTTACAACACTCACATTTCTGCATTAAACTATGACTCCATGTAGCTTTACCCATTCCTGATTCAAAAATACCCTTCAAATTTCTCCCTTTAGAGTAAGTAATAATGGAAAAATCCCCCAATTATTTTTTCAGCTTCTTGTTGAGTACTAAATTCCAGACTTTTCTGACAACACCAACATACAAATGTGTTGTATTACTAAAAGGAATAACTGAGGAAACTGTACTATCAGTGGAACAAGTAGTGTTATGCATAGCAAAGATGGGGAAAAAACGACCAGTGCTATGTCGCACAACCTCGGCTTTTAAATTGTTTAGAAAATTAATAGGGTAGCCTCTATCCAAAAACTGACAAATCAAATGGTGTAAATCTTCAAAAAATACACTGTCATCAGAAATAAGCCTCAACAGTCTCACCATTTGACCTTTTATCACCAATCATTTTTGGAAATGGGGATGGCAACTATGAAAATGCAGACAGGTGTTGATAAACGTTTCTTATCTAAAAATAGTGGAGGTAAAGTAACACTTGGAAGTGTCTTTCCCAAGGGTTAAATCTAAAAAATTAATAGAATTAGGGCCAATAGTGTATGTTAACCTCAAAATGTTTGTAGAGCTACCCGATAAATTAGAAAAACTGCTCCCATTGTTCCCTAGCACCTTTACACAAAATCAACACATCATCCAGGAATCTATAGTAGTCATGTACAAGGGCCAAAAAATCAGGAATAAAAACAATGGTCTTCCCCCACATCACAAGCACAATATTGGCATACAAGGGAGTATATGTAGCCCCGCCCCCATGGCTCCACCCAAAACCTGGCAAAAGTATTCTCCTTCAAACTTAAGAAAATTGTTAGTTAAAACAAGCTTCGATAGGGATGTAAGGGTGGCAACTTCCTCAACAGGTAGTGTGAAAAATGTGTATAAGTATCTCTAAAACCAATCCACACCAACATCATGAGGAATCACATTAAAAAGGTCTACCATATCGACCGTAATAAACATAATCTATCCAAAAACTCAAGGGACTGAAAATTCTACAATACATTCCAAGAATCCTCAAGAGTGTGCTTTTCTACCTCCAAAATGAACTTACATTTAAAGTCCACATATTTAGCTAAGGTCTCCATCTTGGAACCCTTGGCAGAAACAATAGGCCTGAGGGGAGGATTGTTAGCATCCTTATGAATCTTTGGTATACCAAAGATGTATGCCAACTTAGGTTTGTCTACAATCAGAAATTCACAGACATTGTGAGACAATTCACCCTGCATAACCATATCCAATAATAAAACATCCAGTCTGACAAAAGCCATGTTGATCTCATTTAAAGACACCCTCACATACTGTATGTGTTCTCATTAACCAAAAGTTGACTCATTTTCAAGAAATAAATAGTACTATCCATAATAACCACCCCATCACCTTTATTCGGTTTCATAATGCAGATGCTCCTATCAAGGGCCAAATTCCAAAGAAGCTCCCTTTCAACCAATGACAAATCGGCAACTGATATTTTACTATTTTTGTTATACATCTATCTAAACTGATATTCACATAACCTTTCAAAAATAGAAACAAAAGGGTTCATGGGTGGTAAATAAGTATTTTCCCATGAAGTCCAACACCATTATCATTAGTAACAACATTTTTTTCAGCAAAATGCAATTTCAAATTACAATTCCTGCAAAATAATTTCAACTGACTCAAAGCCAAATTAAAACCAGGTATAAAGGAAAATACTTTTTTGAAAATGGACATAAAATCCTCAGTCCATTCAATACTGGATTAGTTGAACATTTTAAAAGAGTCTGACCCATTACTGTCCATTAATGAACGACAACTGCATTTGCCAGAGTCAATGTCTGCCTCATCCTCTGCCCCTCCCTCACCAATTATAGAATGATCCTCTGTGTTGGGGTTTTGGACCGGCTCAAGAACCATGGTTATAACACTAAGATTAATTGGGCAGCCTCTGGGACTGCCTGATTGGTGGGTATTCAAAAAAAAATTCTTTATCACCACTGTCATCAACATCACCAGCAGCTGAAGAGTCTCTAACAGAGTCCACATTATCCCCAAAGAAAACATTCCTACTTCCCCTGACAAAAGGTTGGACAAAATAAGCTTTCCCATGTTCATACACAGTCCTGTCCCTTTCTAATTTATGTATTTTGTGTTTTCCTAATATTAGAAATATTAGAATCAATCTTAGTAAATGTTTCAAAGAATTTTTGCTTAATGACCAGAAAGGACAAGTCATTCTGTATGGTTTCATTTTCCAGCCTAAGCTCTGCATCTAGAATAACAATTTTACACTCATTTACCTGTATCAAAAGCTTTAAAAGGGCAAAACCTGCATCACTGTAAAGTTTGACAATCTCACAATACAGATCAGAGTCCATCTCCACTCCATTTGGACACTGAGGTTCTGAAACCATTCGGTACGATATTCTCACGAATGCACTGAACAAAATATGAGTTCTCTAACTGCAGACTTTGTACCTTTAACAGCTTCTTTTCAAAATATTTTAGAAAACTCCATATATCAGCAGCAACCTGGTCAAATTGTTCCGAGAAAACAGGAACAGATGAGCTTAACAACAAGTCTAAATCAACTTCTGGGACAGCATGTACCAACTGAGGGTTGTTAGGGCAACCAGAAGAATTCAAACCACCATTTGGCAGGACCTGTGGATTCGTATGCACAGTACCAGAAAATAAGTTTTGAGTGGAAATCCCATCATTAACTAGGGTTACCACCTGTCCCACTTTGTGAGGGACAGTCCCTCTTTGGGCAGTTGTGTCCTGACAAAAAATTTAAAAAATGGCAAATGTCCTGAGATTTTAGGACAAAATGATTTCCTATATGTTATGTAATAGTTGCATAAAACAGTTATTCTGTATCTAAAATACCTAAATGTTATAAGAAACAGAATAAGCAACTAAAATGCTATAAGAATAAGCTTTTATTTAGGCAAAAAAGTTAAGTTCTATCCTTTGTACTTACCGTGGGTATGTGTCGGCCTGTAAAATCTGATGTTTGTACCGAAAATGTTCCACTTTGAACATTTGAAAAGGTGGCAACCCTATCATTAACTGCATTAGTTTTTGGGAAAGCATACTTAGAAATCTACTGAATCAGCAAGGTAAAATCTCCAGGCAATGCCATAAGGAATACTGCCAATAGTCTGTGGTCAACCAGGACAAAACCAACAAACCAGTAAAAACACACAAATACAAATATAAATAAACTAAAATTAAAAGTCACTAAAGAACACAAACAAAAGCCGTTTATACCAAGGAACACACTCGAGCACTTTCATCTGAAAATAAAGACTTCTTCAGTGTCAGAAAACTAAAACCACTACAATATATACACACACCCAGAAACAATATGCCAGTCAAAGAATACAATTAATCAACTACCATAGTAACATTAAAACACGAAAACTATGCTTTAACACTAAACTAGTTAAGACATAGTGCTGAATATAATAATGAGGCATAAATAAATAAGGATAACACTGGCTGAAACATGAATAAGGACATAAACAAGTATAATAAAAACTGGGAACCATTGCCGTGTTGCTTTACCTCCCCTATTTTTAGAAAAGAAACGTTTATTCCTTTGCCAGTTTTCTCCAATAAATTCCAGCCCCCTCTTGAATATTGTTTATATCCCTAATTGCAGTCATCCCTATTGGCAGAATCTCCTTTCTCCAATCTGGTGTTGACTTAGTTTTTCAAATACATTTTGCTACTTTATGGATATAATATTCTGTACGATTATCATTATTCTCAGTAAAGGTCTACATCCCAAGTCCTAGTCTTTTCTTGTTTCGTGACCTTCCCCCCCATTTCATCATCATCCCTTTCCACTTTGAATTATAGGTTTCTGCTTGTGCTAGGTATAGGAGGAGCCTTAACTGTGTAGCTCTGCAATATCCCTACAAATTGGGCAATCCCACTCTGCCTTGTTCTGTTGGAAGAATCAGTCTATCCCACTTAACTCTTGCTGTCTTCCCCTCCCAGACAAAATCCTTCAGCTCTTTATTAATTGCTGCCCACAACTTCTCCTCTGGTTGATAGAGATATGCCTGACCCTGTATAAGACTAAGGGGACTAAAAACAAGGGTGCATCTTATACATTTTAATCACTCTTTTATCCACGAATGTGTGATGCTGACAAATGCTTTCTTGTGTTGTATCCATTCCATACTTAGATTCTTCCTCTTTTTACAGTTCTTCATTATGACTTTATCATTTTTTCCATATGACTTTCTTTTATTATCCTTTTGTTCTATTGCTATGATTGAGTTTCCTTCTAAATGGCTATAAACTCTATCAGCATCAGTTCCAGTGTATAATTTATACATCGCCGGAAGACAAGTTATACCAATATAGTTTTTAGGATAGCTTGCAGGTTCGCTGTTAAGGAGGACTGTTCTTTTTCCTGTTGTTAACCAGGTTGGTGTGTGTTCAGGGTGTGCAAATAAATAGTTCTTACTCATGGCTAAATCAGCATGTAAAGATGCTAATACTTTTAACTAGAACTTATGCAATGAATCTGGGCCTGGGGTTTTCCATTTAGGAGCTTTTCTTGATTTTGTTTCAATTTCTTTGGTCGTTACTTCATCCTATTTTATATGCTGTACTTTTGAACTTATTCTTTTTTTACTACTTTTATCCATTCCACATCTTTGTTGTGTTCCACAGGCTCTTCATAGATATTTATCCAAAATATGCCTGCTTCTTCTTTTTCTATTTGGGGGGGGGGGTTCAGTTCCTTTGGCCTTGTTTCCTAGTTCTGTATAAAACTTTATTTTGGGTCATTATTAAATTACTTGTTTTGTACTTTTCCTTTATATTTATCTGCATATCTTCTAAGCTTCTTTGCCTGTGCTGATATCCTTAGTTCATTAATCGCAATACTGTATGATAGATCCTGATCTGTTCTGATACTGTGTGTCGCTTTTATCACGTCTATTTTTCTGAGTATTTTTGTTGATTTCTTCCTTATTTTGTACTATTCTAACAGCCACACTTCTTGTCTTAATTGCTTTATAGTTTTCTCTATTCAATAACTTCCATGATGGCATTTGATTTCTCCCCTTCATATCCCTTTCTGCCCTGGGTTTTGTGGTAAAACTGTATCTGTTATTAATGTAGCTGCACAGTAATAGATCCTATTTACTGCTGTGATATCACATGAATTAGTAGGAACAGTCTTGATTACTGTATTCATTTGTTTTATCACACTTTTCTCTAGTCTGTTTATTTCATTTAACCTAATATGCCTATCCATCTGTATTAAATCAAGCAACTCTTCCCTTAGATCATTTTCTTCTAACCTGAGGGCATAGTCTTTATTCTCCATTCCCTGTGAGCATTCTACAGAAAGTTCTAGAGCATCTTCTTTGTGCCACATTCTCTTCAATTTAATCCAGTGTCATCATTTGCTTTTTCCTGTGGGAACTCACTGACCTACCACTCCATAACATTGACTACGTTAGAGATGACAAGTTTCCTGTTCCTTCCCTTGCTGTGTCACTCCAACTGAATTTTTATACTGGTTTCCTACTGAAGGCTCTAAAGTATCTTCATATGGCAAC
>NC_056732.1:1247002780-1247045280 GCF_019279795.1 Protopterus annectens | reverse complement strand
AGAGTTGTTGAGGGAGTTTGTTATGTGGACTTTGTCGCCTCACAGTAAGACGCTGTCCTGTTCGATTCTCAGCTAGAGCGTATTCTGTGTGGAGACATGCGTGAATGGACGTACCTTCATTGAAGGTTGTGCGTCAGAGCTGGCAAATCGTCATGTAAAAATCTACTGCCAAACATTAGCGGACCGGAGTTCCGCTGTGGTGACTCCTAACCGGGAAAAGCCGAAAGCCACAACAACTTCATCTAGGAGATCTTTGGGGTTTAGGTAGGTTACAGTTAAGTGCCTCAAAATATGTGAGTCTGTGTTTCCTTTGAATTGTGTGTGATTTAGAGATTATTACAGCTGTTATTTAGATATTGAATATTTCTTAAATGTAAGTTTTTGGGAGCTTTAGATCATTACTGTATGCTTATGACATGATTATAACTATTTAGATATAGAATATTTCTTGAATGTTAGGATTCTTTTTTGGAGCTTTTCTCCCCGGGCCTCCGCTGAAAACGGATCTGTGTCCAGTCGGACTATCCCAGTCAACAAATGTAAAATAAAAAAATAAATAAAAATAAAAATGTGTGCAGGGTGTGTACTACTGACAACTGGGTGTTGCCTCCAGTGAAATTCTGTAAATACATCTTTCACATACCTATCAGTTTGTTTGAGAATTTACTGGTTGTCAGTAAACAGGAAACCATTTCTACATTGCCTCAGGATGCCCATATCCACCAAGCTGGTAATGGAGATAATGGGAAAGGCCATATCCATGATTAAAGACCATTTTTTATTGATTAGGCAGTTGCAGATATTTATATTTGTTTTGTTGAGTGTACTCGTATTTCATTGTAAGAAGTTTTTGCACACGACTGCAATAAATATATATTTTTTTGTTTGCTTGGTAAGAAGCTGGAGCCTGAAAAAGTGGCCCACTCCTCTAATGTGGTAAATAGCTGCATATGTGTTAGCACGGGTCCCCTTCTAAAGACCGAACCGACGATTCTCCGACACAGAAATCACAGACGCCAGATAACCGACAGGTACGTATACCGACAGGGTGATTCGCCGACAGCGGAAAGACTGACAAGGGTAATGTGTGATCGCGACCCGGTAAGTGTGCGACAGTGACGGAGGTAGGAGTGGTCAGGTAAGTGAGTTAGGGTTAGGGTGCAGGTAGGTGAAGTGTGCGTTAGTGTCGGAGCTTGGGCTAGGGGTGGGTAAGTGAGTTAGGGTTAGGGTGCAGGTAGGTGAAGTGTGCTTTAGTGTCGTAGCTTGGGCTAGGGGTGGGTAAGTGAGTTAGGGTTAGGGTGCAGGTAGGTGAAGTGTGCGATAGTGTCGGACCTTAGGGTTAGGGTTTGGGTCAGGGCTAGTGTGTATGCTATGTAGTGTAGTGTGTTGTTTACGTTCCGTGTGTCGGTGTTATGGTGTTCGGTGTTTCGCGTTGTCGGGTTTGTGTGTTGTCGGTTTTCTGGCGTCGGTGATTTCTGTGTCGGGGAATCGTCGGTTCGGTCTTTAGAAGTAGACCCGTTAGCACAATTTGCATGTGTATATATGTCTCATGTTTTTCAACTGTTACCTTGGAATTATGGACAAAGAAAAAAATAATTAGGGAAACGCTTCTGTATTAGGTACTCTTACTGGTGCTATTAACTCAAAATAACTTCTAAATTTAGGATGGATGGAACAAAAGTTTGGGAACACATTAGATGTGATCCTCCAAATTCAGGAGAGCTGAGAGGTGCTTGTGTGCATGTGTATTAGACCTTTATGGTTTATGTATGAAAATGTATTACTTTTTGGTTTCATTAAATTTAATATGTATATGCATACATACATAGACACACACACACATAAATAAATGAAATGTTTAGTAGCAAGACTTCAATAATGAGATGGAGCAGGGTTACACATGGTATTCAGTATCTTTACAGAAACCCTGCTGTGAATCCTCCGCCACCCACCCACTGGCTGTGCTTTTGTGTTGTAACTAGTGTTGATGGCAGATAAAGACTAAAATGATGTGCTAATAGCTTGTGTTTGTGTTGTAGAGGGACCAATCTGCACACATTTAAAGATAATCACTTGTGATGGTTCTTCTCTCACATTTAATGAGATTCCTTGCTAAATCTTAGGCCTATGCTTAGACAAATTTGGATATGAATATGTGAATAAATGATTTAGACCTTAACTGGCTGAAAAAAAATGTGTTATGAAGTACAGCTGACCTAAGTAATACATGTTTATTATTTATTTATTTTTATTTTATGATAATCAAGCAGTAGATAACATACTCAAACTCCTACTAGCAGTTTTCCCTGCTGGTAAATATAGCAAGGTCAGAAAATTAAACTTTGATTAAGGTGTATCTTTTCTAAAGAGAAGCTCATTGCTAATCAGTTTTCTACATTTTATTACATTCCACTATAACAGATTTGGGTTATTATATGTATTCATGGATTCCAACATGGTTTTGTTTCACTGCTTTCTGAGGAAAATAATTTCATGCATTTTCAACTCACTCTAAAAAAATGATAGAATCATAAGAACTTACTTAACTAATGGCAAAAGAACCTTTTTAAATCTAACCATTCATGCCCCAATTTTCATAATTATCATTGCCCCAGGAATAGAATGACTTTGGTATATAGGTCCATAGGATCATAACAGGTTACTAAGTTATCAACTCAAAGGTCATTTCAAACATAGCCATTTCACCCAATGTAATAGAGAGATAGTCTAGTCAATATAGGCTCATAGGTGTGTACTAGGCTAATGGTCCTGGACCCTTTACAAGCCTAGCCCATAGAAGTGACCTGGCATCATGCCGCCTGACATTAGTTTCCAGTGCTTTTTGTGGCATTACCACATTCCGCAGAAGCATAATTATTGAAAACACAAGTGCAGTAATTGTCAGCCTTTAGATTTTAAGTATGAATTGTCATTACATAATAATCCATTGCAGATTGTCAGGTGTCCCCCTCCAAGTCCCACTTTAATCACTACAGTGGGTGAAGGTAGACACACAATTGTGTGTTTATTGTTAACCATGTGCTTTCTCCTAGAGCAGATTTGAAGGCTATTTCATTACTGAATTCTGAGTTACTTTTCTTTGTCAACAGATTCTGCATTCAAAGAGAAGATGGTTCATTAATGGCAGAATTTTTTTCTGTTTGTACCACAGATGAAGTACTACTAACTGGACAACTAAATGGAAATGTTTCTGCACAAGCAGCTGAACTCATAGTAAAAACAAATTAGTATTTTCATAGATTCACTTTATTTATAATGGGTGGTTCATGAACTTGGGACTGTTTGGATGGAGAGAGGGTACATGACATCAGCAGGAATTCATACTGAAAATTATGCTTTTGCTCATGAACTTTTAAATGCACTTTTCTTACCTTGGGAAATAGCTGGGGTCAAATGCACCTTCCATAAGAGTAAAGATGCATATATTTCATGGGAAATACATTCATTGATATGGTAGCCAGAAACAAGCTGCATTGTCCTATCCTGTTCAGGCTTCCTTTTTGTAGCCATTCCAAGTGACTAATATACCTGTTTTGTTACGGGAAGTGTTGTCATTTCAAAATCATACTGATTACTCTGTATGGGTAAGGTGGATATGCGACAGCTGCAGCCGCTGCCTTGATTCATTATGGCACCATTTGGATGAAAGCCTAGTAGCCCCACACTATTGTCTAGACAAATTGGTACAGGCCTATCATCTGTCTTCCCATATGGGGAATAATGCAGTAATAAAACATTTTTTGACTGATTAGTAAGTCACTTACATCTTCAAACTCATTCAGCATTTTGTAAATACTTGTACAGTTTATGTTCAATATAATGTGTCAAAGAGTGTTACTGTTCTTGTATCATCCTTAAAAAAATCCATAGGGACCTTTTAGCTGTGTACAGTGGAATTTTATTACACTCCAGCAGAATTAAAAATTCAAGTATGTTTTAGTAATTGTAGATTTTTTTCTGAATTGATTGAAGCTTATCCCTGTGCTAGAAATTATGTGACTATGGTTGCCAAAAAATCTTGCAAGAAATCATACCCATACCCAATCGTACCTTGTTGTATTCGGTCAGACAGAGTTACTCACTTCACAAGTCAGGTAATTAAGTGTGTAACATCAAAAAATAAACATACAATATCATTGCCTGCAGACAAATCCAGGTACCCAGGGATTGTATTTAGTAATGACTGCCCATGTCCAGGAGGGTTGTGGGAACTATCTCCAGTAAGAATTTATGTTGCCCCATCCACTAATCTAAGCTCCTTTTCAACAGTGTCATAGAGGTGCTTTGCTTTACATGAATTGGCAGCCTATTCCAAAGATGTGGCAGTTGCTGGGAGACAAATCCATCCCTGCAGCACATCCTATTCATGTTGTAGGCCATATTTATGTCCCTGGAACAGGTAGCTTTAGTCCCATTTGATTTATGGATGTGCAGCAAGTTCATTAGGTTTGAGTCGGAGGTTGCTCTATAATCCAGGCATAAGTCCCCCCTAAGAAGTCTGTACGATACAGAGTATAGTGACAGGGACTTTAGTCGGTCTGTGTAAGGAAAGTGCTGGAGTTCCTTGATCTTCTTTGTTAGAAACTTCTGAGGTGTCTCCAATTGTTGCAGGTGCTTTGTATGGTACATGCCAAAAGGGGCTTTATGCTCAATTATGGGCCTGAATAGTGATGGGTATAGGGAGTTATAACCTCCTTTGCTCTAGAGGTGATGCCTTTGCTAATATAGTATGCTAAGTAGAAAGCCTTCCTTAGTACAGTAGACACCTGGTGGTCAAAGTTAATGTCACAGTCTACTTGTGATCCCTGATCCCTTACCACCATTTCATTGGTACATAGGGTATTGTTGTTAATTTGACAGTGTGAAGGGACATTGTTTTTACTGAAGAGAATGATGATGCATTTCTTTGCATTCAGTTTGAGACGACAGCTAAGACAACAGTCATTGGTCTGAGTAAGACCCTACTGAAGTACACTGACATCATATGGGGATTCAATAATTGCACCCATTTTACAGTAGTCTGCAAACTTGATCAGCCACAGCCGCTTAATTTGGTCCTGAGATTCTGCAAGGTATATATCAAATAACAGGGGGACCAGCACTGACCCCTGTAGCACCCCACTGTTGGCAGCCTGTTGTTTGATATATAGTCACCCATTTTGATAGTGTGTGACTGGTTTGTGAGCCAGTCTGTAACCCATCTCACAACAAAGGGGTTTACATTTAGTTTGCTAAGTTTATCGATAATGTCTGAGTGTGGGATTGTGTCAAAGACTGTTCCCAAGTTGAGGTATGCTATGTGCACAGATTTGTCCCGGTCAGTGGCCCTGGTCACATGTTCAAATACATACACCAGGTTTAACAGGCAAGATATGCCCCTGATGAAGCCATACTGGATCAAATCCAGAATTTAGAGGTTGCCTATGTCTTTATTTATGAGGTCCATAATGATCCATTCCATGGTCTTACAGATGAGGTTGGTCAGACTTATGGGTCCATGATTCCCTGGGTCTTTTGATAAACCACCTTTCTGTAGGGGAATTGCTGTCACTGTTCTCCATTCCACCAGAGCAAAGCCTGTGGTTAGGCTATGATTAAATAGGGCACTTAATGGCAATGTTAGTTCATGTTTTAGTTTGCTTAGAAGACAACCTCTGATGCCATCTGGTCCCATAGAGGCTGTGTTTTTTTTTTTTGCTTTAGATAAGGCTTTAATGACCTGCTCTAGGATATATAGGGTGGGTGGGGGTGGGGGGATTGTGATAAGTTTGGAGGGGATAAAGGAGTGAAATTTTCACCAAATCTGTCCACTAGCATATTTGCTATCACTGTGTTATCAGCGTGTGTGATTCCATTAGTCTGTAGCTCAGTATACACTTGGGTCATACCTTTTAAGCAATGTACATAGCAGTAAAAGGCCATATGGTTATCCTCGGCTGTGGCTGCTAAGTTTTTATCAAAGTTACCCTTAGAGGATTTGACATGTTGTATTTGCCTGTTGAGGCTAAGGAGGGTCCTTTTCCATTATTAGGTCTCGCCTTAGTTTTCCTAGACAGCAGTGCTTGTGTTTGTTGAAATGCTTGCTGATGCTAGATGTCCACCAAGGTGTCTTGTTTTTTTCTTGGGGCTCTGGCTTTGATTCTCTCTGGAACAGCTGAGTCTATACACTTACACAAGTGATTGTACAAAGCTTCAATGTAAGCTTTGTTACAGTTGTCACTTCCAGCTGGGTGTGAGGCTTGAAATGCATTTATACCTTCCCCTAGGAGGGTATAGTTTGTTTTGGTGAAGTTTTTAGTCTGACTTTGCCCTTTTTGAGTGCTGGTGTTAGTGCCAGTTCGAAGAAGACTTATTTGTAGGCATATTTAACTAATGAGGGTCCAACAGTTATGGTGGTGCATTTCTTGGTCATGTTAGTGAGAACCAGATCTAGTGTTCTAGTTCTTCTTGTTGTGGGTTGAACAATTTGTTCTAGGGCATTTGAGTTAACAAAGTCAAGGAACTTTTGTGCAAGTGAGTTAGGACTGGAGTAGGCTACCCAGTTGATGGTGTGATAATTGAAATCTCCCATGACCAGAGTGTTTGGCTGTATTTGGATTGACTCCAGTTTGGTCAAAGTAGGGGAAGCCGCCTCAAGTAGTAGATCCATAACAAGTGATGTACCCCAGGGATCAGTCTTGTGGCCTCTGCTGTATGGGATATACTTCTCAGAGGTGCAGGCCAAATCCAGTGGGCTATGGCTGACCAAGTTTGCAGATGACTGCAAGTTGGGTGCTGTCATCAATTCCCCTACTGATGTGGACATCCTCCAAGATGGTCTCACCCAAACATATGACTGGTGCCATTAACATGGCCTCAAAAAATGCATCATCATCCATTTTGGGTAGAGTGACATCCCCACAAATTATCACACTGATAATAAGGTCCTAAACATGCAATCAGTCGTGAGGGACTTGGACACTCAGGTTGATAGCAAACTGACCTTTGAACACCATATTGGCTTCATTGTACAGAAAGCTTTCTACATGGCTCACCTCATTAGTAATGGTATCTTATCCAGGAACAAGGTGATCATAACATCCCTGTATTCTTCCCTTATAAGACCCATTATTGAGTACAGTGCCCCTTACCTCACAAAACACATGCAGCAGCTGGAGAGACCACAGAGGTTCCTCACCTGGAGAATCCAGGGCCTCAAACATCTATCCTACACAGATAGGCTAAAAGCCCTGTCCCTCTATTCAGTCTCCTACAGACTCTTCAGATGTGACCTCTGTCTGGCATACAAAGCAATCTCAGACCCTGCCCTGATAGGACTGCTGCATATCTGCAAGTCAAGCTCCACTCGAGTAACCCACACATGCAACCTCAACCTGGTCTGTGACATCAACAGAACTTGTTGGCAGGGCAGATTTGTGTCCCAGAGACTCCCCCCAGACTACCTCATTAAGTCTTTTTAAGCACAACCTGGATAACTGGCTGGGAAACAGAAAATACACCCCTGGGATTCTACCCATGTCCCTGCTGGACAGTGGCATAGGGTGCTGACGTGTTAGAACATAGGGTAAATTCTCGGCTAGGCTTGTAAGGGCCTCAGGGCCAATAGCCTAGTAACTTTCCATGATCCTATTATTCCAAGGATAAAAATCCAAGGGGACTATTCTAGGGTGAGACTCTGTCCCCGCTGCTCTTTTCCCTTGCCATTTATCCATTAAGCTGTCTGATTAACAGATTAGGTCATGGCTATAATTTGGATCCCAGAAAGCAACAAAGTGTAAAGACTTCTCATCTTCTCTTTGTGGATAATTTAAAACTGTATAGCTCATCAGATGAGGAACGGAAGGCACAACTGCCAGTAGTCAAAACTTTTTCACATGATATAAGAATGGCCTTTGGTCTTGATAAATGTGTAAAAGCAAACTCTAAAGCAGGAAATCTGCAGCACCAAGAAAAGATAATTTTGGGAAAACAATGTGATATAAAAGAACTTGATGAAGAGGGAGTGTATAAATATTTTGGAATTCATGAAGGATTAAAATAAAACATGAACAAATACAAATAAAAACTCGGTAAGGAATGTTTTAAAAGACTTAAATTAATCCTGAAAACAGCATTGACAGCTAGGAACAAAGTTCAACCTATAAACCAATTTGCTCTTCCTGTCTTAACTTACAGTTTTGGATTGATTGACTGGCCCCAAAAGGTGTTTGATGGATTAGGCAGGAAAACAAGAAGGATGCTTCATGCTCATCAAATGATTTATAAAAATCAGTGCATACCAAGATTATATAGTCCCCTTTTCCATAGGAGGTACGGGCCTCCTTGAAATTGATTACATGTACAGATCTGCAATCGTGGGACTGCATACATATCTTCTGACCTCAAAAGACCCAAATGTAGTGAAAGTTTTGAAACATGAGAAGAATAAATCTAAGATGACTTCCATGCTTAGTTTAGCAGAAGCAGTTTGGCATCAAGCGGAAATAGAAATTAAACCTGAAGTAGATAAAAATCAGGCAGCAGCTGAATGTGCCACAAAATAAAGAATTTAAGGTGAAGGATCAGATGAGGTTAGAAATGTGGAAAATGTATAAATATAGTTGCAAGTATCGGACACTCTTGGAACAACCTCATGTTGATCAGGATCAAATGCAGGAATGGTTAAGGATAGGTGAATTTAAACCAAAAGATAAAAGGTTAATACTGGCGGACTAAGATAGTGGACTATGTACATGATGGTTTACAAAGTCCACTGAACATGTTGGAGAAACGGAGAAATGTAGGTTTTGTAAAACAAAATAGGAAACAGTTGCAGATCTTGTAGCTGGTTGTAATATACTAATGGCTGAAGGACTGTATACTGTAAAGCATAATAATGTGGCACAACTGTTGCAATTAGGATTATGCAAACATTAGGTTATTTAAGTGGCTGAAAACCACTGGAAATATGAACCACAAAGAATCATAAAAAATGATGAAGTTTATATCACATGGGATAACCCATCACTAATAGTTCAAAAAACAGATACGAGAAAACCAGATATAGTAGTCCATGAATAAAAAGACAAA
This sequence comes from Protopterus annectens, assembly GCF_019279795.1. Lineage (NCBI taxonomy): Eukaryota > Metazoa > Chordata > Ceratodontiformes > Protopteridae > Protopterus > Protopterus annectens. Next base: position 1,247,036,190 of record NC_056732.1, on the reverse strand, counting down.
AGTAGCATTGATCATTGAAATTGCTACACCTAGTGATGAAAAATACCAGGATTTTCAAGCAGAAACAAGGGAATTGTGGAAGAAGGACACACAGACAGTTCCAGTAGTAATAGAAGCAACAGGTCTTATAAAAAGAATTTATAATCATGCTTAGGTATGTTACCGATACATGCAACTCCACATGAATTGCAGGAGTCATTAATGGGCACATTGTGGGTGCTGCGAAGGGCACTTCTGGCTAACATCAAAGACTGAAACAATACAATACAAAACAATACTAATTTCATTAAATTTAATCATACTCTGAATTAGGAATGGGGTCCATTCCTGTCAAAATATTAGAAACCCAAAAGACTTGGAGAAATTTAAAAATGCATCCATGGATATTATAAGGGCCCACTGATGTGGAGAGAACTGTGAGGGCTGGCCTGTTCTTTAGTGATAGTTGGAAAACAAATAGTAGAGGGTATTTGCTGGGGAATACCTGATCATCTCAGAGCCATATGAATTCTGTCTTCTGCTTATACCTTATTGTTAACACTTTAGACTAAAATTACTGTTGACCGCTCTTTTATCTTGGACTTTGATAACAACTTCATTCAATTACACGTTTCTGTCAAGACTTCTCTCTCCATATTTACAGTTCGAGAGGTATGGCTTCAGTTGCAACCGAAATGCCACAAATTCACAGGAAAGGAATTTTTTTTTGCAGTATATTCATATTGACTTGGCAGACATTTTTTTAAGTAGAACTAGCCAGTGCAACTTTAAGTTACACTCCCATATACATACATACATACATACATGCATACATACATACATACATAAATAAGCAAACAGACAGACACAGTCCATGTGAAACTGTGATGTCATTTATTTTACGAAATAAATTAACAAGCAAACAGTTTTCTTGGGAAGTCAGTTTTATTTATTTGCATATTTCACAACTAATGACATATCTAGGCATACATAGCTCTTTCTGATATAATGTAACTGTTGTACAGTGAAACAGTGTAAACTGCAACTGAGAACAAATGTGATACTTTGTTGCAATCAGACAATTTGTTGAACAATCACAGCAATGCAAGACGTCCGCAATATACACTCATTAGTTTAAGGAATACCTTTGCACCTAAAACTAAAAAATAAATAAACATGGAAGCATCCTTGTATGTGTAACATAGTCACTCGAGTACACGTGTAATTTACATTTACACTTTTTACATACATGTACAAAAAGTAACATTTTTTAGGCACGGTCAGTATTGCCCTTCTACCTTATACATGTATCAGAACAGTCATTTCAATATAAGTGAAGAAGATGTTCTTAAAAAAATTCAACAGTAGTAATTGCTTTAATATAATTAGAAATTGCATTCCACGTGTCAGCTGGTCTTACAGAGAACACATTACTATATCTCTCATTCCTGTATCATTTCATAGACATTGTCTAAAGATCTCTACTACTCATTGCTCATTGATAATTCCAAACATTCCTAGAGTAGTTGTCTGTGATTACTCTCTACTTAAGGTGTCCACTTAAATATCAATATGAGATGGAGTGAAAAGCTCAAATATTTCAATCGTTTGTAATAAATTAAACTTTCACATCCATGAATGCCCTTGCTATATTTTTGCTGTGCTCTTTACAGTGTACTCATATTAATTTTATGATAAGATTTCAGACTCTAATTTGGGTTTAGTGTAACTTATAATCCATCATGTCATTATTTCTGATTTCCTAGACTTTATTAATCCTATTTTACAGCCCATAGTTTTAAAAATTGATCATTAACCAATCTGCTGATATGATAAAAAAAAAAAACTCAAAGCTGGATCTACCCATTTATCCAGGTTCTTAAATGAATCCACATTGTAAATCACCGTATGCTGTATTAAATGCTCACCCTTCAATCAATGTCAGTCAAATTCAGTCCTACCATATCTTGTATGTATGTACACACACACACATACACACACACACACACACACACACACACACACACACACACACACACACACACACACACACACACAGTTTGGCATTACCTAAAAAAGCACTATGTTGGGAGGATGATTTTTTAACTAATATTTGAAAGTCTAGAAGAGAGAGATGCAGACTAACCCTGGCAAAGCAGCGTAGTCTGTTAACCGTTTCTTCCATGCTGACAAATATCGCATCCCCTTAGAATGACAACAGAAAGTAAGCCAATTATTAAAGTCACTCATCGTTTCCTCATATTGTGGCATCATCCTTGGAGAAGGTAAAATGCTGCTCGATGTTAGGCTCATACCAGCCTGAGGCACATACTCCAAGAGCTCCACGATGTCCCTCTTTATATTGTCTAGGGTGGTACATCTTGGGTCATTTACACCCACATGGACTATGACTGAGTCATACTGGTACACTTGTAATGTGGTGGATCCTGGCCCCCTGATAAGCAACTGACCGTGACTTTCTCCTTATTTACACTGATGTCCCTGTCAGCAGTCTATCTCACAATGGGGTCTCCACTGAGTAGAATGTTGGATTTTTTGGTGGCTTGTCTTATGGGGTTAGAAGTAGAGGCTCCACAAGATGTGGCTGTATGAGCTGATGTGGGTGTTGTTTTGAAAGAATGTAGTCAGGGTTGCTGAGGGAGTTTATGTGTACTTCACATAGGAGATCTTTGGATTTACGTAGGTCACATTTAAATGCCTCAGCATATGTGGGTCTATGTATCAGCTTTGAATTGTGCTTGATTGATGGAGTGTGTGCACTATTGACAGTCTTATTGACATTAGGAACTCGTGTAAATACTTCTCTCACATACCATGTCAATTTGTTTAAGAATTAAACAAAAATTAAGGTCATTACCCACACAACTTCTCTGAGTCACTATTCATAGGTTTATAAGTAGGTATTAGGCTATTGGCCCTAAGGCCTATATAAGCCTAGCCAAAAAGGCACCCGGGCTTTCGCAACCCAAGAAAATTATTTTCCTGTGCCCCTGTTAAGCAAAGCCACAGAAGTGATCCCTAGGGTAAATTTCCTATTTCCAATCCAATCATCAAGATTTTTCTTGAAGAGTGCTAATGAAGAGCTTTGTTTGATATAAATAGGTAGTTTGTTCCAGAGTATGGGAAGTCTCTGGGACAGAAATCTATCCCTCCAGCATGTTCTGTTTATTGTGGTGACAAGGTTTAAGTCCCTAGAGCATGTAGCTCGGAGGGTGTGGGATTTCTTTAAGTGGAGCATGTCCAACAGATCTGGGTTTGACATGGCTTTGTATGTTAGGCAGAGAATGCCTCTGAGTAGGCGATATGCAACGGAGTAAAGCTGGAGTTTTTTGAGACGGTCTGCATAGGGCATTTGTTTGAGGCCGGTAATCCTCTTTGTGAGGTATTTCTGCAGCCTTTCCTGTTGTTGTAGATGTCTTGTGATGTGCATACCAAAAGGGGCATTGTACTCAATAATGGGTCTAATGAGTGCCGAGTAGAGGGGAACAATGACCTCTTTTTTCCCGGATGAGAAACCTTTTGTGATGAGGTGTGCCATGTAGAAGGATTTCCTGACTAATGTGGCAATGTGATTATCAAAGGAGAAACTGCTGTCCACCCGTGTCCCAAGGTCTCTTATCACACTTTTGGTGTCAAGTAGACTACTGCCTATGTGGTAATTCATGGGTACAGATTTTTTACCAAAGGAGATGACAATGCACTTTTTGGCATTGAGCTTGAGGCCATGGCTTTGACACCAGGCATCTGTCTCAGTGAGGCCCTTTTGTAGGCTGTCCACATCGTTAGGGGTTTCCATTATGGCTCCCAGTTTGCAGTCATCTGCAAACTTCGCTAGCCAAAGACCTTCTGTGTTAGTCTGTACTTCAGAGAAGTAGATAGTAAACAGGAGAGGACCCAGGACTGAACCCTGTGGTACTCCACTTGTCACTGGTCTGAAATCGGATTTGGAGTCTGCTACTTTCACAGTGTGGGTTCTGTTAGTGAGCCAGATGGCAACCCATCTTGTGACATAGGGATTTATACCTAGTTTATTGAGTTTATCTATAATTCCAGAGTGGGGGATGGTGTCGAAAGCCTTGGCAAGATCTAGATGGGCTGTGTGAACCACCTTACCCTCATCTATGGCTTTGGTGACTGCTTCAAAGAAGTCTATCAGATTTAGGAGACATGATCTGCCTTTTACAAACCCGAACTGGGTTGGGTCCAGAGTTTGGAGATTACCAATGTCTTTGTTTATAAGTTTCCTGATGATACATTCCATGGCCTTGCAGACCAGACTCGTCAGGCTAATGGGGCTGTAGTTCCCAGGGTCTGTGGCAACTCCCCCTTTGTGGAGTGGGATAACAGTCGCTGTGTGCCATTCAGTGGACACAAAGCCTGATGTGAGGCTATGACTGAACATGGTACTTAGGTGAGGTGCCAGCGCATTCTGTAGTTTGTGTAGAATGCAGCCTGGGATGTTGTCAGGTCCCATGGATGCTGTGTTCTTGGCTTTGGAGAGTGTGTTTTCTACCTGTGCAGCAGTGATTACAGGAACTTTGCATTCTTCCATTATATAGATGGGCCCTTTAGGAGGTGAGAGGGGGGTAAAGTTAGCACTGAACCTATCTGCCAGGATGTTGGCAAATTTTGTTGGTTCTGTATATTTAGTGCCATTGTGCTGTAACTCAGAGCAGATCTGAGTGCTGCCATTAAGATTCTTGACACAGCTATAGAATGCTTTGTGGTTGTCCTTAGAATCAGTGGCAATTTTGTTTTCGTAGCAAGCTTTGGAGGATTTTATGAGGGATCTCAGCTTCTTACTGAGGCTGACTGGGAAGTTCCTCCAATCATGGAATTTTACTTTTTTTGTAACAGTTTCTTTCTTCTGTTGTAGAGTTTATTTATGGAAGGGGACCACCAGATTGGCTTCCTTTTTTTGGAGGATAGCATCTTGGTTCTGTTAGGGATAGCATGATCCACCCACTCGTGGAAGTGCTTATAAAGTGCATCTGTGTAGGATTCAGCAGTCGTACCTCTATTGTCCATCTGCACGGGTGTCATGAAGTTTGCCACTTCTGTCTTAAGAAGCGTGAAGTTGGCTTTGGAGAAATTTTTTATGGTGGTTTCCCCTAATGGGGGGTGGGGGTGGGATGTGGATGTCTAGGGTGATTAGCTTGTGGTTGGATCTGACCAACGAGGAATTGACCTCTGGTGTGGAACACCGGCAGCCCATGTTGGTAATGACCAGGTCTAGGATATTGCTGCCCCTGGTGGGGGTGTGGATAAGTTGATCCAAGGCATTGTAATTTATGAATTCCAGAAAACGTTGAGCAAAACAGTTGGTACATGAGTAGTTTCCACAGTTAATGGTGATATTAATGAACAAATTAAATTTGACCTTCATATACAACAAAACATCCAGAAAACACATTTTAAACTGGGTACCCTCTATAGGCAGAATCACTTCCTAAGTCCATCGATGAGAATAACTCTAGCCACAACATATCTTCTGCCTTCTCTCCTCTACAGTGCCACTCTACTTGCTAATTTACAAAACCCCTCCAAACTCAAATGACACTTGCTACAGTAAAATAGCCAAATTGGCAAATAACTCCAAATACTCTACCCATCACTGCTCTGTTCTACATTCACTAAATTGGCTAGAACTACCCAACTACCTCTCCTACCTGCAACTAATCACAGCTCTTAAAATACTCTTCAGACCCCAAGACTGTTCTGTCCTAAGCTCAAAATTCAACTACTACCACCCAAATAGGCCCCTTAGATCAGTGGATCAGAAATTATTACAGGTCCATAAACCTACTCTCCCTCCTGGGAAGCTCTTTTACTCTCACTTAAAAGCCAAGAATTGGAATGCCTTACCTCTAACCATTAGATCATTTCAAAACCCCTCTCACTTCAAAATTTCCCTCTATACCTACCTTTTTTCATGCTAGAAATGTACGTGCACCAAGCCCCAATAAAATCTCCACCCCACATCCTGTCCATCCAGTTACTTCTATTTAACAGCACAACTGTATTTAGAACACACACTAACAATATGCCATGCAACAGCTCATACAGATTGTACAAAATTGTAACTTTAATGAAAAAATTCTCATTTAAAATGTGTACTTACTACTTCTCTGTTATTCACTGTAATATGTTTACAAACTTATTGTAATTTTGTTTCTACTTCTTTGTAACTTTAAATTATTTGTGTACCGTGGAACTTTTCTCCGCAGGCCTCCACTGAAAATGGGTTCTGTTGACCCAGGGGACTATTCCAGTAAACAAAAAGCAAATAAATAATAATAAATAAATTGGTTATCAGTAAATATGAGGCAGTTTCTGCTTTGCCTCAGGATGCCCATATCCACCAAGCTGGTATCAAAGATAGTGGGAATCTTATCCATGGAAACAAACCCTTTTTATAGATTAAACAGTTGGAAGACATTTTATTTGTATCGAGTGTACTCTTCTTTTTTTAATTGTAAACAGTTTTTCCAAAGGACTGTAACAAACATGACTTTTTTTCTTCTGTAACAAGTTGGAGCCTGACAAAATGAAGAAAGTGGCACACTCCTTTAATGTAGTAAAAAGCTGCATATGTGTTAGCACAATCTGTATGTATATGTATGTGTCATGTCTTTCAACTTTTACCATGGAATTATGAAGAAAGATAAAATAATTGGGGAAAAGGTACTCTTAATGGGTTCTATTCACTCAATATGATTTCCAAATTTAGGAGGGATGGAACCAAAGTTTAAGAACAAATTAAATGTGTTCCCCCAAATTTGTGAGAGCTGAGAGGTGTGTGTGTGTGTGTGTGTGTGTGTGTGTGTGTGTGTGTGTGTGTGTGTGTGTGTGTGTGTGTGTGTGTGTGTGTGTGTATACGTGTACTGGACCTTTACAGTTTATGATTGAAAACAGAATACTTTTTGGTTTCAATAACTTAAATACATATATGCACACACGCACACATACATGAAATTTTTAGTAGCAAGGCTTCAATAACAAGATGAAGGAAGGTTACTAATGTTACTGATTATCTTCACAGAAACCCATTTGTGATCCCTGCCCCACCCCGCTGGCTGCCTTTTTGTGTTATAACTAGTGGTGATGGTAAATAACAGCTAAAATGATGTGCTAATAGCTTGTGTTTGTATTGCACAAGTACCAGTTGTCACACATTTAAAGATCACCACTTGTGAACGTTCATTCTTTGTCATTTAATGAGGTTGCTTACTAAAGCTGATGCCTATGCTGAGACAAATTTGGGTACGAATATGTTTTGTGAGTAAATGACTTAGACCTAAACTAGAAAAAAATGTATTATGAACTACAGCTGACTTAAGTAATATATTTTTATTATTATTATTATTGTTTGTATGTTAATTGGGTAGTACGTAACACACCCAGACTCCCATTAGTAGTTTAAGTAATACATTATTATTATTATTATTATTATTATTATTATTATTGTTTGTATGTTAATTGGGTAGTACATAACACACCCAGACTCCCATTAGTAGTTTAAGTAATACATTATTATTATTATTATTATTATTATTATTATTATTATTATTATTATTATTATAATTATTATTGTTTGTATGTTAATTGGGTAGTACATAATACACCCAGACTCCCATTAGTAGTTTTCCCTGCTGGTAGATATACCAAGGTCAGAAAAATGAAACTCTGATTTCATCTACAAAAGACCGAAAGAAAATATTTACTTTTCTTTTGGTACGGTAAAACAGCACATTTTTGAAAAAAAAAAGATTTGCTGTTTTTATTGATTTTATCTCAAATTCTTACAATTACCGAAAATGGTTATAAATATTGCAAGAGAAGTACTGTGTTTGACATGTAAAATCAACCTGTTCCACAAATGTAGAATGCACTGGGTGAGTTGCTTGTCATGCTGTCTGGTATTGTTGATGTGCTAGTATAGGTTTACAACCAGTTTTATAGTAGTGATGGTGGTCTTAGAGTGCTGGATCTTTCATAGCAAGGAAACTTTAGTGGACATGACTCCTCAAGAATGTGTAGGATACTTTGTAGAGAGGCACATCTTTCAGTCTGTCAGAGTAGCTAAGGTTACCGAGACCGAGACCTGAGATATTTTCCACAGACCAGGTTGAGGTCACGCATGTGGATTACTCGAGTGGACATTGACTTGCGGATCTGCACCAGTCCCTGGGTGTGGGATTGCTTTGATGTCAGACAGAGGTCACCTCTGAGGAATCTGTATGAAACTGAGTAGAGAGATTAAAGCCCATCGGTGTAAGGTAGATGTTTGAGGTCATGGATTCTTCTGGTGAGGAACCTCTGTGGTCTCTCCAGCTGCAGCATTTGTTTTGCGAGGTACATGCTGAAGGGGGCATTGTACTCAATAATTGGCCTTATAACAGAAGAATACAGGGATGTTATTACCCCCTTGTCCCTGGATTAGATACCCTTACTTATGAGGTGCCCCATACAGAAAGCTTTCCATACAATGGAAGTAACATGGTGGCCAAAAGTCAGGTTGCTATCAACCTGGGTTCCCAAATTCCTCATGATTGATTGCATGCTTAGGACGTTGTTCTTAATGTAATAATATGGGGTCTATATTAAAATTGCGGAGGTTTTACAGCAAATGCCTCTTCAGTGACACATAAAGACCGAACGCACTAAACTGCGAATGGTCAAAACAGTGCCCCCCCCCACACCCCCCGCTAACCAAATATACCAACTCCAAGATCGCATCACAGTGGGGTAAAGGGCAATGCTATGGCTCAGGACAAGTGATTTTTTTTCCCTGGGAAAAAAATCACTGACCTGAGCCGTCGTTATTTTCAGACTTCGGGCTATATGTGTCGGCGAAATGACATTTGCTGTAATGCCATTTTGCTGGTTTAATATAGACCCATAATATGTGGGGACGTCACTCTGGGAAAGAAATCGCTAGCACCAAACACACACAAACACAATTTAAAACAAGATTCATCACCTCATGCATGCACTTAAGACACTAAACCTCAAGTACCAGTATGACTCGGTCATAGTTCATGTGGATGTAAATGACCTGAGACGTACCTCCCTGGACTGTATCAAGACAGACATGATTGATCTCTCAAAATATATGACACAGGCAGGTATGAGCCTACCATTGAGCAGCATTCAACCATCTTCATGGATGATGCCACAATACCAACAGAAAATTATATCCCCCTTTGAATTTTTGTCCCTGGAATAATAAATTGTCCTTTATCGTGGCTTAACTGCAAAGTGGTTTACCACTGTACTATAATCGACCACTATAGGGTGCATCTTATAAATTTTTAAGCACTGTTTCACTGATGAATGTGGGACACTGTCAAATGCATTTTTGTAGTCTATTCCTGTCATATTTAGATTCTTCCCCTTTTATAGTTCTCTTATGTGGCTCTATTTTACAGCAAATTATCCTTTGTTCCATATGACTTTTTTTGTTACCCAAATGTTGTATTGCCATGTTTGAGTTTTCTTCCAAGTAACAATAAACTCTGTTGGCGCCAATTCTAGTGCACAGTTTATACATCATCAGAAGGCAAGTTATTGGTCTGTAGTTTATAGGATAGTTTGCAGGTCCGCTCTGAAGTAAAATTATTGTTTTTCCTGTTGTTAACCAGGTTGGTGTCTGTTCGGGGTGCTCATATAAATAGTTCTTTCTTATGGCAAAATCTTCATGTAAAGATGTTCACACTTTTAGCCAGAAGTTAGGTACTTCATCTGGCCTGGAATTTTTCAATAAGGATCTTTTCGTAACTTTGTTTCAGTTCTTCAATTTCTCTGGTTGTTACTTCATCCCATTTCAAATCCTGTGCATTTGAACTTCTTATTCTTTCTTTTAGTTTTCTTTCCAGTCAGCATCTTTGTAATGTTCCACAGGATCTTCATAGATATTTCTCCAAAATGTATCTATTTCTTCTTTTTTTTGGTGGTGGTTCAATTTCTTTTCACGTATTTCCCAATTCTCTATAAATCTGTTTGGGTCATCAATAAAAATTGCTTATTTTGTACTTTACCTTTATATTTTTCTACATATCTATTAAGTTTTTCTGCCTGTGCTGATAGTTTATTTGGAATAGTGCATGATAGATCCTGATCTCTTCTGACACTTAATTGCTTTATAATTTTCTCTATTTGATACTTCCATGATGACATTTAATTTTTACTGAAATTATGTTTTCACATCTGTTCCAAGTGTGTTGCAAGCCTATAAATATGGCTCTTACAGCTGCATACATATCTTTATTATTTTCTGCAGATGTCAATCTCCACTCCATAATTCAGTTTCTTGAAGTTTGTTACATTAACTAAAACATTGACTAATTATATAACAAAATGGTTACATAATTTTCAGTTTGTGGTAAGAGTCAATTAGTTTGCATGTTACTTATACTAACATTACTACAGTCATCCTTGGTTTTTGTTCTTGGACATACTGGGTTAAACAATGGGTGCCATCATAGGTGAAAATGGTCATATCAAACTTGATGAGGAGCTAAGTGCACTGGTTTCTGGTTTGGTATTGACATTTCTTTGAGTGAGACATTTAAATGCTGTGCTGTTAAAAATGTCTTCTGCATTTCAATGTATGTATTTATCTGAATGTGTTTACTAGTGTATTATACAATGCCTACTCTAAAACGTGCACGCTGATTGGCCAGCCCAACCAGCGTGCCCATTGTAAATCCCTCAATATACTAATGGAAATTAGTATAAAACACTGTCTCGCTATGTTAAACTCCTTTAACATAGCGACACAGTGTGTAAAAAGCAACGGAGATCTTGCGATCTCCGTTGCTTTTTTTTAAACCTGTCTCACTATGTTAAATGAGTTTAACATAGCGAGACAGTAAAAAGCAACGGAGATCTTGCGTTCTCCGTTGCTTTTGCCCACAGCTCTGATGTACTGCGTAGGCATGCGCAGTACATCAGAACTGCCGCGGAACACCAGACAGCTGCGGAAGGGCAGCAAAGAGGCATTATACAATGCCATTATTTAAGAAAAGTAATTATTTCTTTTCTTAAATAATGTCATCGTATAATAGCAATAACCCACTTCTGGGTGTGGGTAATGCTGGATTTACCCACGGTTGTCTTTGTTTGGTCCTCGGGCCTCGGGACCAAACCACGCCAACCGTGGGTAAATCCAGCATTACCCACACCCAGGCGTGGGTTATTGCTATAATATATTCATGCATTCATTACAAAGTAGTGAAGTCAGATATTATCTAGGTGCATCATGTGGACAGACAAGGCTTGGTTTAATTGTTTGGGATGGGTATGTAGTGTTATGAAACAATATATATGTCGCTTTCTATAGAATTATGCTTAGCTGTGGAACTCACAGTCATAAGAGATGTTTGGACAAGTGGTGAGTACAGCTTTTTTATTAAATTAATACTGTTTGCTTAAGAATTTAACTTTCTGTGGTTGGTGACAGTGAGATTATAGATATCACAATTTGCTATAGGTGACTTTCATTTGGAGTAAGTTTTACAGATAATGTTGATATTCTGCTGTTTAAGCTGTTCTGCAGAGTCTGTGCAAGTCATCTGGAGAAGCAGTCAGCATTGTAGGAGATGGCTGCTCGAAGAGTTAGTGTAACTTGTTTAGACTACACACTTGTATATTACAGGTATGTGAACATTTTTATGTTTGGGAGATTCAGATTTAAACTGTGTGTTATTTATTACATCTCGTGTTTGGTTTCATTACTGGAGAAACTTAAGTGGGCAGTATGTGTTTGATGTACTTCTTGTTTCCATGTTGCATGGTTTATATAGTGTAAAGCTTTGTATTATAGGTTTAATTCTTTACAGGTTGCTAGTTTTTCTGCACTCTGAGTGTGCAGTAATTTCAGTGTGTCTTTGTGTTAATGGAGGAGTGTTGTCTGCATTGCTGACTGGCTATTTTTTCACTGATTGCCTGGGAGTCTGTTTTTCTAGGTTTATCTGTTCTTTTTGTTTTCCTCTGCAAGATTTTAGCCCTACTAAGAAGATGCGGCCCATTGTTAAGGTGTTAGTGTGGCTTATTATGTATGTATTTTTTATACAATATTTATTGTGCTTTCCTTTTGTGGATAGTGATAATAAGTTTATAATTAGTTTTGTTGAGGGGTTGTGAAACCAGAGTTGTCACTTCACCTCTTGGTGTTGTATGTGAAAGTGATTATGGCCATGTTTTACTGCTCAGATACTGGGAAGGTTTTCCTGCTGGCTCAACTGAAACAACAGTCTGCTTGACACAATAACATGGCTCTAGTGAGACATTCTGGTACATGCTGACAAGCCTACTGAAGGATGCTATAGATTAGTTGTACGTTTTTATGTTGAGATTTTCTTTCAGTGTTTATGTCAAATCTTGAATTTGGAATATATACTGTAGGAAGAAATAAGTATGATTGATGCATTCAGTGTATTGTGCCATGTTTGGTGCATAACTAGTAGATTCATAAGTTTATACTAGACTAATGACCACCAGAGTCTTTACAAGTCCAAAATCATGTATAACTTTTAAATATTACCCTAACTCACGTTAGTAGGAGAACAGCCGGATTTTGAACAACATGGATTTCCTTAAGTCTAAGAAGTATGAAACTCTAATATCTGACATTATGTAATGACTGTAGTCTTCAGTGATTTACCAGAAAATCAAAATGTTTTATAAGGAGAAGGGTAACAATATGAGGCAAAATCAGGGACAGTTGAGCAGTATGAAGTAGTTATTGACCAGTAATATTGCTTTCATATTTTTTCAGTCTGATGATTTTTGGTAATCTCCAAGTGTAGTACTTAGTTCTTCATAGCTTTGGGCATGCCGTCAGTGATTGGCACGCCAAATGGGTGGAGATATCGAGGAAGACTGACAGGCATACTAATTTGCATGTCACGTCATGTAAATTGCTAAATATTCATGCACACAACGAACTCCATCCTCGTAGAAAGTATTACTTTTTCTCCTTTTTCAAGGGGCCAAGCCCTCCTGAACCCCCTTGTGGGGGCGCTGTGCCCCCCACACCCCCTGCTTCTGTGCAGATGTGGATGCCTTAAGGCCAGCTGATCAGTTCAGCACTGAAGAAGTGCTGTGCAACAGTGCTGCTACCCTCTTTGGGAAACAGTTTCAGCCAATAAAATGTAATGGTATTCTATCTAAATAAACAGTCTTGTTGCAGTTTTTTATAGCAAATGGTTGATGAATTTCTTAACTCAGAGTGTTGTTGGAGTCACGCAAGTTCTGTAAGTCTGTAATAATAGCTGTCTTTTAATAATTGTATAAGCATAGCTTCTTGTGTTTCTACAGGTACTCAATATTAATGACATCCCTTACCATCCGCAAATGAATATTCATGCAGCTGCTGCCTAGTCCGGCCTGGAGGCATGTTTGGGGCGGGATTTGCTACCGCGCATCCTGCGAGGTAGTACACTGGTAGATTACCAATTTTTCTTGTGGTGTGGGTGGCCAATTATTTCCACAGATTTCATTATCCAGGTTTCTTGGACTACAGTTGGTTAGTTGTTGCAATCACAAGTTGTATATCATACTGTATTGTATTATATTAGTGGGGTGTAGGCATTGGAAACATTTGTAAGGACAAGGTCAAACATGATGTTTGTTTACTGATGTTTACCAGGAAAGCTTAACTGGGTAGGTGTCCCATTTTCATCTAGATAAAGTTGGGAAGTGGGTGTAAAGGGCGAGTCAGGAGGTGTGAGGTATGATTAGGAACTTGTTCATATTTAGATATATCATTATCCTGAGGTTGGTCAAAAGTCGGGACAGATTTTGGGTAAGAACTATTTCTGAATGGTTTTGAAGGATTGGAGGGAGGGTATTGATCTGATGGATATAGGTAGGGAGTCCCAGGCCTTAGCAACATGGTATAAATATAGATCACGGTCTGCAGATTTGATAAGGTTGGGGACAGAAAAGGTTTTCCTCACTGAATCATAATGATGGAGTACAAACATAGCTATATAGAACAGTATTTACTGCTAGACAAGCAGATGATTGCTGGTTTATGTTGTAGGTGGGAAGAAGCTCTGTATAGGTTAGTTGATGAGTTAGTTCTAACCAATTTAGACTTTCAGTGCCCTACAGTAGTGGGTTCTGAAAGGGGCATTTGCTGATAATTTAGCCACTTTATTATAGCATTGCTCAAATTTTGCTTTTTATGCTGCCTGGAAGTTAGTAGGAATGAGTGCTCCATAAACTACTGAGGGGAGGTGTTAAGTAGTGGAGAGTGTAGCTTTAGTTGTGTTGGTGAGAGTTTTTGGATCTGTAAAGCATTGAAAGTTTCTGGTGAGTTTGTTATGCATTTTTGTATGTGCATCTGAAATGTAAGATTATAGGTTCATAGGTAAGGTAAGTAGGTGGTGCAGCGGTAGCATTGTCGCCTCACAGCAAGAGGTTCTCCCGTTCAATTCTCGGCCAGAGCGCCTTCTGTGTGGAGTCTACATGTCCTCCCTGCAGATGAGTGGCATTCGAAAGACATGAGTGAATGGGCGTGCCTTCATTGAAGGTTGGGTGTTGGGCTGGCACCTCGGCACCGTAAAAATCTACTGCCAATCATTAGCGGACCGGAGTTCTGCTGCGGCGACCCCTAACTGGGAAAAGCCGAAAGAAGAACAAACAACAAGGTAAGGTAAGTACTAGGCTAGCTGCTCTTGCAGTTCATTTTAACTAGTTAATTTCCATTTTTGTGTTTGAAATAATCTATCCCACTTGGTTATAGATTGGCCTTACCTGTCCCATGGTTGATAATTACATTTTACCCCTAATGAGAATAACTGGGATCATACCACAGATAATTTGAGTGGGCCCATGTCTAGCATAAAGCATTTAGGAGCTGCATCTGCCCATTTGTAGTGCATGGGGCAGTTGTGGAGTAAAATTTCTGTTTTCCATCCATATATCTAAGTTGCAGTTGAAAATGGACAGGGATGAACTTTGCTTTATGTGGATGGGGAGTCTGTCCTACAGCAGCAGTATCGTCTGTGAAATATGCCTGTCCCTCCAAAATGTTCTATTAATGTTGCAGAAGAGGTTTAGATGCTTAGGCAACATATTTCTGATGCCATTTGACTTAGTGATGTGCAGTAAATTCATTAGTAATAGGTCAGAGGTTGCCTTGTATACCAGACGCAGGTCACATCTTCGGAATCTGTAGGTTACCAAGCATATTGATAGGGGTTTCAGTCGGTCCATGAAGGACCTATTGTTTAGGCCTTGTATCCTTTCAGTAAGGTATCTTTGTTGGAGCTCCAGTTGTTGCATGTGTCTGAACAGATACATGCCAAAGGGGGGATTATGTGAAATAATAGGCCCAGTGAAAGCTGAGTAAAGGGGGTCAGTGACATCTCTAGATCTATCACAATCCCTTTGTCTGTTTATAATCTGTGCAATAGAGAAGGACTTTCTTACAACAACAGACACATGTTGGTCAAAAGTTAAGTACACATAAGTTCCCAAACCCTGAACAACTGGGTAAATGTCTTAGGGTCATGTTGTCAGTGTGGTAGTTCCCAGGGGTAGATGACTTCCCAAAAGATACATTAATGCATTTTTTGTATTTAATTTTAGACTGTGGTTTTTGACACCAGTTATTTATTTGAGACCAATCTTCCTGCAGGATGGCCAAATCATTTGAAGATTCAGTGACTGCAGCCTGCAGTCATCTGCAAACTTAGAGGTCATCATCCACTTTTATGTTGTTGTTGTTGTTGTTGTGTCTTTCGGCTTTTCCCGGTTAGGGGTCACCACAGCAGAACTCCAGCCCGCTAATGATTGGCAGTAGATTTTTACGTACCGAGTTGCCGGCTCTGACGCACAACCTTCAACGAAGGTACGCCCATTCACGCATGTCTCCACACAGAAAACGCTCTAGCTGAGAATCGAACAGGACAACGTCTTACTGTGAGGTGACAACGCTACCGCAGCACCACCACCGCAGTCATTAATAATAATAATAATAATAATAATTATTATTATTATTATTATTATTATTCAGTATTACTTACAATCATCCACTATCCTCCCTCATTATTTGCTAATAGAAGTGACTTCAGGTAGTATGAGAGGATTTTGAATGTTGTTTTTCATGACACAGCCCTGGGGAAAACAGTACTATTTTTGGGGGGGGGGGGTGAGCATGGGTTGTGAGTTCCAAAGCCATGTTTCAGTGTCTTTACAGATTCCTGAATAATTTTTTGGAGATGTGCCAAGATATCTGATACATGTATGAGTGCAGAGTCATCAGTGCATTGTATATGGGAAGCCTGTTGTGTGGATCAGTGGAGAGCGCTGGTGTGTTAAAGAGGAGAAGACCAAGGATAGAGCCTTGTGGTACACTGGTGGTGACTGGGAGGTATGGAGAGAGGGAGGAGTGCCATTTTATTGACTGATACCTGTTGGACAAATAGCTTTTGAACCATAGAAGGGTTCTCTGTGACAGACCTAATGTAGACATTTGAAGTAGAATTTTGGTGTGACAAATTGTGTTGAAGGCTTTAGACAAGTATAGAAGTAAGGGGGAGACTAGTTTGTTGTTATCTCTTTATTAACAGTATCTATAGGGGTTAGAAGTGCAGTGTCACCCTATGCCCATACAACAACTCAAAGTGTGAAAAACCTGTGGATTTCTGGGGCACCTCTCTGTAAGCAAACAACAGATGGGACAAATATTTGTCCTACTCCCTCTTAAAACTGGTATGCAAATGCCTGTAGCATCATCTTGAGTGTAGAATTTAAACTCTCAACAAGACCATTAGTCTGTGGATAGTAGGGATGGTCTTTAGGTGCTTCGCCCCACAGTACTTCCACAGACAAGCGAGCAGGTCTGACATGAAATTGACATCTCTATCAGTATATTTCTTTTGGGAAACCTACCCTGCTGAAAATCTCTAACAAAGCATTTGCCACCTTTTCTGCCTCAATGGAAGATAGAGCCACAGCCTCAGAGTACCTGGTAGCATAATCTACTACCCTAGTAAAAA
This sequence comes from Protopterus annectens, assembly GCF_019279795.1. NCBI lineage: Eukaryota > Metazoa > Chordata > Ceratodontiformes > Protopteridae > Protopterus > Protopterus annectens. The sequence continues at coordinate 1,247,019,175 of NC_056732.1, read as the reverse complement.
ATAAATAAATACATTTGCCTGAATCTCCTTGTGTTCTGACTGTGCTTCTCAAACATTTTGGAAATATAGAGTATATTTTAGTGCATTTATTAAAACTGTATTTGCCTTAATATTGCTACAACTCAAGTGCTCTAGGCTGCATTGCAGCTGAATTGTTTTAGCGTGTTTTATCTGCTTTTCTGTATATATAGACTTTTCTGTATATGTAGACTAGCTACTTATTCTACTGTATTACTGCCTCTTAAATAGTTTTTCAGTTGTGCACTTGTCTTGCTTCATTCAAAACGTTTTAAATTGCTAATTTTGTAGAGTTTTAATTGCATTTACTGTTTAGGGCTACACACACAAGTGTGTTAACCTTTTCTGTGTTTATTTCCTGTATTATTGCACTGTTTAGACTGTTTTAACCAACAAAAATAAAAAATACTATCTTGTTTGCTCGTTTCCCACCTTTCCTAGCTAGTATAGTCCAGAATCCAGGCTTTGCTGGTTTCAGGACTATTTTCTGTGTTCAGAGCTATCTAGACCTTGCTGTGGTAGAGGGAAGTCCTATTGCTTACCAGTGGGAGTAGTGAGCATTGTAGTGCCTATCTAACACTAGAGGAGTGGTTTCCAGCTCTGAAATTGTAATTTTATTAGCCATTTTAGGTTGATGTCTATCCCTTTCAACTTTCTGGCTTAAAAAACGTGTGTGTTTGCACATTTTTCAAATCGTGAAGCACCCCTGGGCTACGGTTTAACTATTCCAGGTGCCAGAAAGTCTTCTCTTCAAATTTTCCCTTAGAACTAGCTGGTTTCTCAGTAGTAGCACAAAAATCTCAACCCCTGTGACTAGCACTTGCTCTAGAACCTGCTGGAAAGCACTAGGAAGCCTTAAACTGATACAAGCATTCAACTCTCCTTGTTAATAAGGAGAAATTAATCGTAATCACTAAACAGCCTATAATTGCAAAGTACCTTGCAAAAGTAAGGGAAAACAGCTCTTGTACTTTACAAAAAAAGCTCCTTAACAGGCATGTCCAAGGGTTAGCTTCTGGTGATTTCTCCTGTCCACTTGGTGAATCTGGGCATACTGGGGCAATGCAGCAACTGCCTCATGTACACAGACAACCCTCTCCTCCTACCACCCAACACTACAACCTGTGAGAGATGCACTTACATAGCCAAACTGGAAGCAAAGCTCTCTCCAGCCAGGATTGTGCTAGACAGTCAAGAAGAGAAGGTTAACACTTGCGCTACACCTCAAGCAACACATAGCCCTTCAAATCCCACACCATCAACACCCACACAAAGCAACACTAAACCCACATATGCGGAGGCCCTTAACATTAACCTGCCCAAGCAACAAGAACATCCAAAGCTGAAACGCAAACAAACACCAGTCACAACCAAAGTGACACATAGCTCACAACACCAGTGTGCCACCCAACAACAGCCCCTAAGGCAGGACAATGTACCCAACACTTTAGTTATAGGTGACTCTATATTCAGGCACACTGATGTCCCACTCACCAGGCTGAGCAAGGAGAAAATTACAGTCAGCTGCCTGTTGGGTGCCAGGATCTGCCACATAATGCATGTACTCAAGTCACTCCACAAGTACAAATATGACTCTGTCATTGTCCATGTTGGACTGAATGACTTGAGATGTACCTCCATGAACTACATGAAAAGAGACATGGAAGAACTCTCAGATTATGTGGCCCAGGCAGGTATGACCCTAGCCCTGAGTAGCATCCTGCCTTCACCCAGAATGATACCACAGTATAAGGACAAAATGATTGACTTCAACATTTGGCTAAGCTTCTGGTGTCATTCAAAGGGGATCCAGTATCTGTCTGCCTGAGATGACATGATCGACAAACCATAATGATTTGCCAGAGATGGTCTGCACCTGTCATCCCTAGGATTCAGGTTACTGGCTAAAGCTCTTGCTACCCCTATAGTGCCTTTTTTAGGCAAGGTTCAAAGGACAAAACCACCACTGTAACAGATACAAGCATGCAAAATATGAAGGTAATGCTACTCAATGCTAGAAGTCTAAACCTCAAAATGCACTCTCTCGAGGCACTCCTAAAAATGGAGAACATCGATATCTGTGCAGTAACTGAGACCTGGTTCAAGACTCCAGAGAGCACCCCTGCAATACCAGGCTACAACTCTTACCATACTTTTCAGCCACCAAACCAAGACCGAAACACTAAAGGTGGAGGAGTGTCCATATTCACCAAGAATATTCACACCTCCAGGCTAGTTGCCCAACACAATGCATCTGAAATTCTCCAGGTGAAACTAACACTAGTTAAGACTGCAATCTAAATTGTAGCTTGCTACAGATCCCCCATCATGCCCCAAGATTCTCACTACACCTTTCTAAACATACTGGAAAATATTAAGATATAACCAAACACCCTAATACTGGGTGATTTCAACTACCCTGCCATTAACTGGGAAAACTACTCGGGTACCAACACCTTTTCCCAACGGTTCTTGGAATTCATAAATTCCAATGCCCTGGATCAACTAATCCATTGTCCCACCAGGGGCTCCAATATCCTAGACCTGGTCATTACCAACATGGGAGATAGATGCTCCACACCAGTGGTCACCCCCTCATTGGTCAGGTCTTACCATAAGCAAATAACCCTTGACATCCACATCCCACCCCCAGTCCCCAGTAAGGAAACCTCCTTAAAAAAACTTCTCCAAAGCCAACTTCATGCTACTTAAGTCAGAAGTGACAAACTTCATGGCACCCATGCAGACGGGAGCTGAAAGTTCGACTGCTGAATCGTACACTAAGGCACTGTACGAGCACATCCACTTGTGCATGAATCATGCCATCCCAAATAGAACCAAGATGCTCTTCTCCAAAAAAAGGAAGCCAATCTGGTGGTTGCCTGCCATAAGCAAACTATACAACAGAAGGAAGAAACTGTTGCAGAAAAGAGGAAAATCCCAGGATGCAAAAAACTCCCTTACCAGCCTCAGTAAAAAGCTGAGATCCCTCATAAAGTCTTCCAAAGCTAGTTACAAAAATAAAATTGCCAAAGATTCCACAGACAACCACAAGGCATTCTATAGTTATGTCAAGAATCTAAATGGCAATGCTCAGATCTGCTCTGAACTACAACAGAATGGCATTAAATATACTGATCCCAAGGATAATGCCAATATCCTAGCAGATTGATTTAGGGCCAAATTCATCACCCTCTCATCCCCTAAAGGGCCCATCTCAATACCAAAAGATTGCCAAATTCAGGTAATCATGGCCATACAGGTAGAAACCACTCTCTCCAAAGCTAAGAATACAGCATCCATGGGACCAGATGACATCCCGGGCTGTGTATTACATGAACTACAAAATGAACTGGCACCTCACCTAAGTGTCATGTTTAATCATAACCTCACCTCAGGCTTTGTGCCCACTGAGTGGTGCACAGCTACAGTTATTCCACTCCACAAGGGGGGATCCACCTTGGATCCCAGGAACTACCATCCCATCAGTCTGACGAACCTGATCTGCAAGGGCATGGAATGCATTATCATGGAACTTATAAACAAAGACATTGGCAACCTTCAAACACTAGACCCCACCCAGTTTGGGTTCGTGAAGGGCCGATCTTGTCTCCAGAACCTGAATGACTTCTTCGAATCAGTCTCCAGAGCTGTGGACGAGGGTAAGGCAGTCCACACAGCATATCTGGACCTTGCCAAGGCCTTCGACACCATCCCTCACTCTGGAATCATAGATAAACTTACTAAGCTGGGCATAAATCCCTACGTAACTCGATGGATTGCCAACTGCCTTGCAGACAGAACCCAGACTGTAAAAGTAGCCAACTCCAAATCCAGCTTCAGACAAGTGACAAGTGGAGTACCTCAGGGTTCAGTCCTGGGACTGCTCTTTTTTGGCATCTACTTCTCTGAAGTACAGGCCAACGCTAAGGGACTCTGGCTAACAAAGTTTGCAGATGACTGCAAACTGGAAGCCATTATTGAATCCCCAAATGATGTGGATATTTTACAAAAGGGCCTTACAGAAACAAATGCTTGGTGCCAGAGCCATGGGCTCAAGCTTAATGCCAAGAAATGTATAGTTATCTCCTATGGGAAAAAAACATGTACCCATGAATTACCACATAGGTGGCAGTACATCTCATCACTAAGGGCTTTTCATCAAGAAAAAAGGAGGTCATTGTCCCACTGTACTCATCCCTCATTAGACCCATTATAGAGTACAACGTCCCATTTGGTATGTACCTCACAAGACATCTGCAACAGCTGAAAAGGTCGCAGAAATACCTCACTAAAAGAATCACAGGCCTAAAGCAGATGCCCTATGCTGACCATCTAAAAAAACTCCAGCTATACTCTGTGGCATATCGTCTACTCAGAGGCGATCTCTGCTTAACATACAAGGCCATGTCAAACCCTGAGCTGTTGGACATGCTCCACTTAACCCAATCCCTCTGAGCCACATGCTCCAGGGATCTAAACCTTGTCATCACAATGAACAAAACATGCTGGAGGGATAGGTTCCTGACCCAGAGACCCCCCCCCCCACCGTACTCTGGAATAGACTGCCCATACATGTCAAGCAGAGCACTTCCTTGGCCCTCTTCAAAAGGAACCTTGAAGATTGGATGGGAGATAGGAATGTCACCCCAGGGATCATGTCAGTCACCCTGCTAGACAGGGTTTCAGGGAAGTAAATATTGTGGGAAGAAATATCCAGGGAATTATTTGGCTAGGCGTGTATAAGCCCTAGAGCTGATAGCCTAGTACCAACCTATGAACCTATGGAACTTAAGGTACTTAGAGTCCCCACAATACCCATAGCTACCATCTGAAATGGCTCCTCAATCACAGGCAAAGACATCAAAGGAGCTTTCACCTTGTCTCCTGCCTTGCTACCTTTTGGCACTGCTTACAGGTCCTGCAGTACCCTGTTACATCTCTGGAAATCCCAGGCCAATAGAAGTTCTGCATAATAAGTCTCTTTGTATGTTTTATGCCTCTATGACCTGCAAAGGGAATATCATGGGCTATGGCTAGAAGTGCCAGACAATAGGCTCTGGGCACTACCAACTGCTGTATTCTCTCACCCTCTAGCCCACCCTCAGGGGTCCACACTCTATACAGTAACCTTTCGTCCCGGTATACAGATTCCCCCTTCCTTTGAGAATCAGGTGCCTCACTAGCTACCTCAATCAGGCCTTGTAATGTAAGGTCTGAGATCTGAGCCTGTCTTGACTCTCTCTTAGTAACCCCTCTCTCTTAGTAACCCTTCCCAGCTCCCCTTTCCACAGGAAGTCTGGCATCCTCTGACAGCGGTGCCTCACTGTCAGCCTGGGTACTACCACTCACCTCTGCCCTTGCAGTCCCTCTGTCCACGGGAGCATCAGTACCCACAAGCAGCTGTTGCTCACCTTCAGTCTCACTGCAACAGGGCAGCTCCCTCCTTGAAGTAACCACCTCACCAGTCCTGGCTGCAAGTGTGCAGTCTGTCTGGGTCTCCCCCAGGCTACCAGACCCAGATGCTTGTCTCAAAGCCTGACTGCGTGTAACTGCATGAACACACAGTACTGCATTATCAAAATCATTCCCTATCAGGACATCTGCGGGGATATTCTCAGACACACCTACTTGCTTGCTTCCTTCCTTTTCCACCCTCCCAGTCTAGGTGAACCCCAGCCAAAGGTATTTGGAATGGGGTCCCTCCTAAAGTTCTGACGGGAGTAGACTGCCCAAGCAAGTAGTGCTCCTCTGTAACCATTGCAGGCTTCACGATGGTTAGGTCAGAGGCTGTCTCTCTCTCTTAGCCTTGGCCTCTTTCCCATTCACTAAGATAGGATATAACTTCTTGTGGTAGTTTGGTACCCTTGTTGTCTTGAGACAACCTACCGTTGGCATTTTGTCATTCCTACTTACTGGTTGTCCCACCTTTTGTTCCCCACCTTGCCTTCATGGACATCTATATGCTACATGGCCCCACCAGTTGCATTTAAAACATTTAACTCTTGGTCTTGGACATGTACCTGGAGTAGTGACTTCCCTTGCTACTGGTGGACTCTGTTGACAGTGGACAGCAACTCTTAATTTGGTGTCAGTGTTGGATCTGTAGCAGTTTCCCCCCTTTAGCCATATGGTCTCAAGCCACTCCAGCTGCTCTCCTCCAGTCTGATGAAATTATGTCAGTGGCCCTATGGCACACCTGGTCATATATCCTGCTATGTCATCCCACTGCGTTAACATCAGCTACTATCTGCTGCTAAATTTACATTCTGCCAGACATATCTCCATCCCCCTCTCAAGCATAAAGGAACCATGTCACTTAAATGTTTCCACAATTACCTGGCTGTACAGTCAGGTAAGCATAACCTCAACCACAGCTGTTAACAATCAACTTCTACTCTCAATAAAGGTTTTGATGTGTGGGTTGGTATAGTGGTAAAGGTGTTTACCTCACAACACAAGGTACAGTGTTTATTTCTCACATTTTGAAAGGTAAATTGGCTAGGCTTAAAATGGGCTATGACAGCAGCTAGCCTAGTACTTATCCATGAGACTATACTGTAATGCATCTGGGTCTGACTATGTAATATCATTTGCTATTAAGTTTACACAGTGCTGGGGAGTTTTTCTGAGGTTTAGAACATAGTTAAAGAATGCCCTGTTATCCTTCAACTGGGTGAGTGTTTTTATCTCATCTTTGGCTTTTTGATTTAATTGGGGTCTGGAGTACCTTGTTCAGTTTAAGAAAAGCATTTTTGTATCTTGAAATTTATGTTTTTTTGTTTGTTTGTTTTCCATGCTGTAAGTTTTTTTAAATTTTATTATAGTGCCTGTTTATAGGGCGGCCACGGTGATACAGTGGTTAGCATTGCCACTTCACAGCAAGAGGTTCTCCGGTTCGATCCTCGGCTGGGGTGCCTTCTGTGTGGAGTCTGCATGTCCTCCCTGTGGTCGCGTGGGTTTCCTCTGGGTGCTCCGGTTTCCTCCCACATTCCAAAGTCATGCTGCAGGTGGATTGGACACCCTAAATTGGCCTTAGGTGTGTGTGTGTGTGTGTGTGTGTGTGTGTGTGTGTGTGTGTGTGTGTGTGTGTGTGTGTGTGTGTGTGTGTGTGTGTGTGTGTGCCTTCTGTGGAAGGTTGGGTGCCGGGCTGGCAACTCGACACAGTAAAAACTCCACTGCCAATCATGAGCGGACAAGGTGATCCGCTGTGGCGACCCCTTACCGGGAAAAGCCGAAAGAAGAAGAAGAATAGTGCCTGTTTATATTAGGTTTCTGTTACAGGTTTTTTTTTTAATCTGGCATTGTAATAATTTCTGAGGGAGATGGATGCATCTGTGCAACTATTTGCATGTGCTTAGAATTTGCCAGTTAAGGATAAGCCGTGGGGTTCATACCTCTCAATATCTTAGAATAACAAATCTGTACAAAGCATGGGTGGGGGGATCAAAGGCCCAAAATAGGTATACATTTTAAAAGTTACTCTTATAAAGTTAGAAAGTAGCTAGACTAAAAGGTTTTGCATTAGCAAACATTTTCTGAATAACGAAGTCTGAAACTCAAATGTGTTTTGTTTAGTGAATTCAATCCTCATTGATTTGCCAGAAAACCACAAATGTTATGTGGAACAGACCAAAACTATGACGCAAAAAGCTAGACATCCAGCTAATGTCTGGACACTTGAGAGGTATGCTGGGATTCTCAAGATGGAAGAGGCTTTTGAAATTAGCCAGGTCATCACTCAGTTTTAGTAGATAAACCTTTGCATAATTTCTGAATACTGATGTAGTCAAACCTGATTCAGACTTCAGTCTTATGCAGAATGTGAATGATTTGCAGCATATCTCTCAATTGTCTAGATTTTTGCAGCATGTCCAGATCTTTGATTCACATTTTTGATTTGCTCCTCATAAAACTGCAGTTTTCTTTGAAATTACTGGGGGCTGAAGTCACTAATTAATGATATACATTAGGATTTCTGACTTTGGATCCTTCAGAAAAATGTGTTACTGCAAAAATCTGTTACTGTATAATTTTTCTAAATTTATAATTACAAAATTTAAAATACAACCCCATTTATGTGCCTTTGTCACACATTATTTTAGGCTTTGTTCAGATTTCTTGCACTAAGAGTTTAAGGATTACGGTTTGTGATCTGATTTGACCCTAGAGGACATTAAAGTTGGTGGGGTGCAAAACTGACCCATACTGGTAATGACCAAATCTCATTGCTCATTTCAATGTCTGAGTTCACTGACATTTTTTATTGTCATTAATGTGTATTTATTGATATGCCATAATACCATTTTTTTCCAGTGACATATTATCTCATAATTACATAATTATTGTTATCCAGATGCAAAGGCCACCCATGCCTACCTGAACAAGTACAATTTTCCTCTTCTACCTTGCACATTTTACTGATTACACTAATGGTTTGGTACTTGCCAAAGGAAGCAGTAGACCCTCCATTTGAATAGGAATCACTCTGGATCTTTGTCATAGCTGGTAAACAAACCCTATAGTAGAGAATATTGTACAGCACTAGTAAAACATCCTGGGATGTTATTTGGGCCCGTGGAGCTACCGTTCTTCATTGTGCTCATCTACTTCTTCATGAGGATATGATATAATGGTGGTTGCTCTCAAAGCCTAGTATAGAATTGGGGTTTCAAAGCTATAGCTGAATGTCTTTGTAGATATGTATGTCATCTGATTTGGAATTTAGTGCACCACTGATTCCTATAACATTACAGTGATAGGAGTTCTTGGTTGAATGAAAATATACCACATGTATTAGTATACTTATGAATTTAAATTATAATGTCACTATATTTATAGATGGGCATGTATATAGTTTTAATGGCTACTCCCTGTGTACTGCCCCCATGCAGTATGCACAATGTCTAGGAATCTTGCCACAGACAGCAATTTAATTTTGCCTTATTTCAGTTGCATTCAAGAAGCTTAATCTGCTCCCAGCTACTGTCCTTTTCAATTTTGTGACCTTAATCTTGTCATATAAGCACACCAAGACTGCCTAAAATATTGTTGAGCTCTGAGGGGTAATCTAGTTAAAAGAATAATGCAACATCTCTATACAGAGAAGAATATTAGACTGGCCAAACCATGTAAGGAAAATGTCTATCCACTCAAAAGTAAATAGTGTGACACTGCATAAATGTAGTGTAGATGCACTTCATACAGCTACCTAGAATTTAATCACACAAGCATGTCTTAGCCCAACTAATCTACCTATTAAGATGTATCTTATTTAAAGAGAAGCTCATTGCTAATCAGACTCCTACCTTTCCTACATTCCACTATAATTGATTTTGGTTACTATATGTATGTCTGGATTCTAACATGTAATTGTTCACAGCTTTCTGAGGAAAGCAATTTCGTGCATTTGCAAGTCATTGTAACAAAAAAAACCTCTTAGAATCATAGGAAGTTACTTAGCTAATGGCCTTAGACATTTTTAAGCCTAGCCATTCATGTCCCATATTTTTATAATTATCAGTGTTGTAGGACTAGAATGACTTTGGTATATGCCTGTGCCTTAGGGCACCTACAAGCTGCTCCTGTCCATAAAGTCCACAGGTGACAAGCCATGGGTGAATTTACAGTTTCCCTTCTATTGGTCCAAATTGCATTTGAATGGGATTAGGGAAGAGCTCTGTTTGGCATGAATGGGAAGGGTGTTCCACCAAAGGGGTAGTCTTTGAGAGGCATATCTGTTCCTCCTACATGTTTTGCTTATGTCACAGATGAGATTAGATCCTTAGGTCAGGTAATTCCAATGATGTTTGCTTTTTTGAATGCATCGGATTAATTAGGACTGGATGGGAGAATGCCTTGTAGGGTAGGCATAGATCACCTCTCAGTAGTCTGCAAGATACTCGGTACAGGGACAGGGCTTTGATGCAGTCCACATAGGACATGTTATTTACACCCTGTATTCTTTTAGTGAGTAACTTGTGTGGCTGGTCTAGCTGTTGATACATGCCGAAGGATGCATTGTACTCGATTATTGGTCTAATGAGAGCTGAGTATAGTGAGGCTATGATCTCCTTAGATCTGGATGCCTTGTTCTTACTTATAAGTTGCACAATGTAGAAGAATTTTCTTACCACTGTGGCACGTACGTTCATAGATTAGTAGTATGCTAACTGCCTTTGTGGGCCATTTTAAGCTTAACCAATTAACCCATGTGACAATCAAACCCTGCACCTTGTGTCGATAAGGCAAATATCTTAACCATTATGCCAACCTAAAAGACATACTAATGAATTATTAGATCTTCATAGGTAAGTACTAGCCTAATTTCCCCTCCTTACCTTTTAAGCCTAGCCAGTTTCCCCTCAAAGGTTATTCTCAGCTGGGGTGCCTTCTGTGTGGAATCTGCTTGTCCTCCCTGCATTCATGTGGGTTTCCTCTGGGTGCTCCGGTTTGGGTGCTCCGGTTTCCTCCCACATTAGAAAGACATGCATCTGGAGCTTTTCTCCCCAGGCTCTGGTGAAAATTGGCTCATTCCAAGTAGGACTTTCCTAGTAAATACATTTTAAATAAATAAAATATTTTGCCCTCATCCATGGCTCGAAGAAGTTCACCAGGTTTAGTAGGCATTAACTCCATTGACAAAAGCAAACAGGGATGGGTCCGTTTTTTTTTTTTTTAATATTTCCTATGTCTTTATCAGGTTTGTGATAATTCTTTCCATGACTCTGCATGTAAGATTAGACAAATGTATGAGTCTGTAGTTCCTTGGATCAATTGATGGTTCACCTTTGTGTAGTAGGGTGACAGTTGCAGTCTTTAATTCCCTAGAGACAAAGCTGTCTGGAGGCTGTGGTTGAACAGAGATTCTAGTGGGCCTGACAGGTCATGTTTGAAGCTGCTTAGGAGGCATCCATGGATATTATTAGGGCCCATTGATGCAGTGTTTTCAGATGTGGAAAGTGTGGTAAGGACCTGTTCTTTAGTGATAGTTGGAAGAGAAATGGTAAAGGGAATTTGATGGAGAGTACCCAATCATCTCAGAGCCATATGGATTCTGCCTTCTGCTTTGCATCTTATTATTGTTATTAATACTTTTGAATAAAGGTATCATTTACTAGTCTCTTATCTTGGACTTTGGTAACTACTTTAGCCAATTAAATGTTTATGCCAAGACTTTCATCTATATGCTGACAGGTTGAGAGGAATGCCTTCAGTTATAACTGAAGTGTTATGAAATCACAAGAAATGAATTTTTTTACATGTATATTCATATTGACTAGGCAGTCATTTTTTTGTAATTGCAGTCAACTCTCAAGTTAACTGGAACTCAAGCAACCAGAACTCTCAAGCAACTGGCAAAAAAAATATCTCAGAAATACAGTACAATTTTCATGTGTTGCACTTTGTTTTCCCCCTGCAGAAACATACCTTATATTTTTAGAGTTTTAGAGTTTTAAAAAGGAAGATAGGAATAAAGTCTCTCTCTCTCCAGCCTGAGAACAAGTTAAACCAAACAAATAGTATAGGGTACAGTATTAGTCAGGCCTATTTTTAATAGTAACTCTCAAGCAACCAGAAAAAAGAAGTTACGTACTCACCATAACGTTCCATGTGAGTTGTTCGTCTCACCTTCATTCTTACAGATGGGCTCAGAGCCAATCCTTGGCTCCGAGTCGGCCTACTACAAAGCTTGAGGTCTTCAGACAGTGCAAGGCCAAGTACCTATCCCATGATGCACTTGGAGTTACCTCAGATCTTGTTTGCTGCGTATAATAATACCATATATAATTTTATCACTCTTTTAGGAGGAAGTTATAGAAGGATTGAGCAACCAGGAAGAATCTAGTATCTCGGCCCTCGAAAAACCCTGGAAAGGGGAGGGAGTAAGAATGAAGGCGAGATGAACAACTCACATGGTACGTTATGGTGAATACATAACTTCTTTATGTAAAGTTGTTGTATCTCGCCATTCATTCTTACAGATGGGTAGCGTACATTTGAGAAAGGCTTTGGATTGTTTGTGTGACATTATGTTCAATCCTTCAAAGCCAAGGTGAAAATTAGAGATAGCAACAAGCTGAACCAGAACTGTTCCTGCTGCAGCTCCTTTACTGAAAAGCATAGTCAAGAACTCTAATATGGAGGTAATAGGGGCTTGGTAGGGTTCAATGTTATTTTGAGAGGCCCATATAGAAAATCTTTTCCATTAGCTAAGATATAGCTTCCTAGTAGAGATTTTATGATAAGATATCAGAATCTGCAGTGTTTCATTAGAGAGGTTATGGAACCTGGCTATGTTGGGAATTGAAGCAGCCAAGCTGTCAATTTCAGTGACTGAAGAGAGGGATGAAGATCCCCCGACGAATGAGTCAGAAGATCTGGAACTGGATCCAGAATCCAAGGGTCTTCCAATTGATGAAGTCGAAGGAAGGGGAACCAAATCTGACAAGGCCAATGAGGGGCTATTAGTATGATGGCCCTTCCCAGGGCTTTTGCTTTCTGTAATACTTTGGGTATTAAGGGAATTGGTGGGAATGCACAGAGGAGAAACGGAGGCCAATCGTGTGCGACTGCATCCATGGGGCTTCTCCCAGAGGGGGAATCAGGGCAAAGTAGCTTTTGTATTTCGTGTTCATGTGGTTGGCAAAAAGGTCGCAGCAAGGCTGGCCCCACCTGCAGAAAATTCTCTCCGCTATTTCTTTCTTGAGGGACCACTTGTAAGGCAACAAAAATTGCTCTGCTCAGTTTGTCTGCTATCACGCTGGATTTCCCTGGGATGTGGGATGCTAACAGAAAGTGCTGGGTGGATGCAGCCCACTGCCATACTCTTAGGGCCTCGCAACAAAGGGGGTAGGACCTGGTTCCTCCTTGTCTGTTCAAGTACCAGACCACTGACATGTTGTCTGCATGAATCGTAATAGTTCCCAGAGAAAGAGAATCCTGGAAGTACTGCAATGCTGAAAGTACCGCTCTCATCTCCAGGACACTGATGTGCAGATGTGTCTCCTGTTCGGTCCATGTGCCTTGGGCTGTTCTTCCCTGAAAATGCCCCCCCCCCACCCTATCAGGGAAGCGTCTGTGGTCACTGTGGCCGCTGGTGGGGGTAGAACAAAAGGACGACCTTTTGTTACATGAAGAGAGGTCAACCACCACTGAAGATCCTTTTTGCATGTGTTTGTGATCACTATGAGATGAGACATTGGAAGCTCTTGGTAAGACTATTGAGTGAATAACAGCCATTGCAGAATTCGCATGTGCATGCAACTCAATGGTATCGCTAATATTGCAGCTGCCATCATGCCTAACAGTTTTAGTACTTCTGATGCTGCAGCCTTGTCTTTGGATATGATATTGCAAACCTGCTGATGGAGTAGTAAGACTCTTTCTGTTGGAAGTCTCAGATTGGTGGTGGTGGTGTCCAATTCTGCTCCGATAAAAACAATATGTTGCGATGGCGACAAGGCAGATTTTTCTGAATTTATTGTAATACCCAGATGACTGCAGAGAGAAAGAGTGGTGTCCCTGGCTTGCATAAACTGATGTCTGGTGGTGGCGGAGAGGAGCCAATCATCTAGTATGGAAACATCTGGAATCCTAAACATCTCAGGTGAGTCGTGACCACTGCCATACATTTGGTGAACACTCTGGGGGCTGTAGTGAGCCCAAAGGGCAGGGCTCAAAACTGGTAATGATAGGCTCCCAGCCAGAAGTGCAGATGATCCCTGGATGGTCTGGCCATTTTTATATGGTAGTACGCATCCTGGAGATCTATCGAGCACATCCAATTGTCTTTCCCTAAGAAGGGAAGTATCGACTGAAGCATGACCATCTGGAACTTCTCTTTCTTGACAGATCTGTTTAGTCTGCTGAGTTCCAAAATAGGTTTCCAGTCCCCTGTATTTTTTGGAACTAAAAAGAATCTTGAGTAAGTTCTGGATCCTATCTGGTCTGCTGGGACTGGTTGGATGACTCTTTCTTAGCAACGTTTGGACCTCTACTGCTGCCTGTTCCCTGTAACAGGGTGGAACATCCAGGATTTTTGTTGTCAGTGGAGGGGGTGTGGCAAAAGGAATGAAATATCCTCTGGAAATGATACTTTGTACCCAGTTGTCATTTGTTATTTTGAGCCAGACATCTGGATACAAAGATAAGCGACCCCCGACTCTCTCTAGAGTAGGACAGTTGGGCCTGGTAGGGCTTCCCAAAGAACTGATCTCTGTTGCACTGGTTTTGTGGACCCCCTCTGCCATGAGGATGGCGTCTTCCATTATTTCCCCCTCCTCTGCCCCTAGAGGGGGGTTCACCACGTGTGTCCTGAAAATCTCCTTGGGCTTTTCAGAACCACATCTTTCCTTCCCTTTGACCCTTGAGGTAGGGTCTAGTAGGGGTGGAAAAATGGACTCCGAAGGTTGACAGAGTCTTTCCTTCCTGCTCACACCTGGTCAAAGTTTCCTTAACTTTGGGCCCAAAAAGGGATGAGCCATCAAAAGGGGTGTTGACAAAGGATGACTTAAAGGGCTCCCCGAAGGAACACAAGTGCATCCAGGAGTATCTCCTAAGAGCAATTCCTGTACCCGCTGCCCTACTTGTTCCATCAGCTGCATATGAAATGTGGCGCATGGACGAGTTCACTATGGACTTGATGGTAGCAAGCTGAGAGGCAACTTTATCTGAAGCTCCTGCAGCTACTGTACCCTTAAGAGTATCAAGCTTTTTTAGGAGATCTCTTTGCAGTCTCATAAAATGAGCGAGATAGTTCCGTGAACGCAGTGCAAATGTCGCTGAACTGTAAGTGCACTTCCCATATCTATCCATGATCCTAGGATCTCTGTTAGGAGGATGGATAGAGGAAGAAGTTTCCGAAATCTCCTTTTTGGTGGCTGCTGCCACCACCATGGCATCAACTGTCACTCCCTTGGTAAGAAAGGACTTTTCCTGGGGGGTGCATAAATAAATTTATTAGGCCTCCTGGGGACAGGCTCCATGGTTTCCAGAGACTCCCATGCCCTTCGTGAGACCAGCTCCATAAGCTCATCAAAGGGCGGAGACACCCAAGAGGTGGAGGGTTGAGACCCGAAAGCCTTCAAGAAAACCGACTCATCTTCAGTAGGGTTGGTGGACTGCCAGTCACCCCTCTGCCTAAGGATTTCTAATATCTCAGCAAATTAGACCATGGGGATCCTTCTGATTCATCCAAGTCGGTATCAGATGTGAGAGACTCCTGGTGGGAGTCTAAATGTTTCCTCATACAGATTCTCTTCCTGGGAATCTCATCAGTAGGAACTTCTGGTGAGGTCTCAGAAGAGCAGGGGCCACCCAGTGGGGCTTCCTGAGGCTCTGGGTCTCTATGCTTAGAAAGGATTTGTGAAGCAGAAGCAGACACAGGTGCTTTTCGGGAGGAGGTAGCTGGACCCGAAGTCCTAAATGTCTTAGGAGACATAACTCTCCTCATTGCTTAGAAGGCACCTCTGCTCCAAGGAGAAGGAACTGATGGATCCAAGGAAACTGTCGATCCCCCAGGCACCGGGACAATGGGCTCTGAACCAGAGGTAGGAGCCGAGCTTATCCGAGCCGAAGCTCCGAGATGCAAAGTTGGAACCAATAAGTCCGACTATCCTCCCCGGACCTGACTGGAGAGTGTCGGCTCCTAGACTCCTCCTAGAGGTAGTCGTCTCTAATTACTTTCTTATTAAGGTCTCCATTTAAATATCAATATGAAATGGAGTAAAAAATTCAAATATTTTAATCTTTTGTAATAAATGAAACTTTCAGATCTATGCATGCCCTGGGTATATTTTCACTGTGCTCTTTCCAATATACTTATGCTAATTTTATTACAAGATTTTTAATTATTATTCCATACTCTAATTTGGGTCTAGTGCTGCAGTGGTGCAGTGGTTAGCATTGTCCCCTCACAATAAGAGGTTCTCTGGTTTGGTTCTCGGCTGGATCCCTTCTGTGCAGAGTCTGCATGTCCTCCCTGTGGTCAAGTGAACTTTAAAGACATGCAGATAAGTGCGTGAGTGTGTGTGCTGGGCTTGCAACTCAACACTATAAAAATCCACTGCCAATCAAGAGCGGACTAGTGATCCGCTGTGTCAACCCCTAACCGGGAAAAGCCAAAAGACTTTTTACTCTAATTTGGTTCTAGTGTATCTTACAATCCATCACTTCATCATTTCTGAATTTCTAGACTTTATAAGTATTTTTTTATTTTATTTTTTTTATTATTTTTGTTTTTACAGCCTATAGTTTTAAAAATTATCATTAACCAATTTACTGGTATCATCATAAAAAAAAAAAAAATCAAAGCTGGATCTACCCATATACCCAGGTTATTAAACAAATCTGCATTTTAAATCAGTGTGCTGTATT
>NC_056732.1:1246912780-1246997780 GCF_019279795.1 Protopterus annectens | reverse complement strand
TCCCTATAGGTCCTTTCTGACTCAGTTACACAGCAATCTTTTTCACTATTCTAGCATGTCGAAGGGTCAGTTGCTGGCGTCCTCTCCTGTTCAGCTGGTGAATCTGGGAATATTGAGGCAATGTTACAATTGCCTCATGTACACAGACAACCCTCTCCTCCTCCCAACAAATGCAAATATATGCGAGAGATGCAACTATAAAGCCAAACTGGAGGCTGAGCTCTCTCAACTCAGTACTGGCAGGACCAGTCAGGAGGAGAAGGTAACCATGCACACCACAAACCCAGTCTCACATAGAACTATCACAACTGCAAACCAAACACATAAACACACAAAAACATACTTGGAGGCGCTGATTAAAAATCTACCAAAACAACAGAGGCCTCCAAAGCAGACACCCAAGCAACCGCCACCTCAAGACATAGCACATGCAACACATAGTTCACAAAGTCGGTGTGCTAAACAGTCACAGCCCCTAAGGCCAAACAACATGCCAGACACACTTGTAATAGGTGACTCCGTAGTCAGACACACTGACGTCCCGCTCACCAGACTGAACAAGGAAAAGGTCACAGTAAGCTGCCTGTCGGGCGCTAGAATCCGCCACATAACACAAGCACTCAGGTCACTCCACAGCAAGTACAAATATGACTCAGTCATTGTCCATGCTGGTGTGAACGACTTGAGACGTACCTCCCTGGACTACATGAAAAGAGACATAGAGGAGCTCTCTGATTATGTAGCCCAGGCTGGTATGACCCTGACCCTGAGCAGCATCTTACCCTCACCAAGAATGATGCCACAGTACAAAGACAAAATGATCAGTTTTAACAATTGGCTTAATTACTGGTGTCATTCAAAGGGGATCCAATGTCTGTCTGCTTGGGATAACATGCTTGACAAGCCACGCTGCTTCGCAAGGGATGGCTTGCACCTGTTACCCCTGGGCTTCCGGATATTGGCCAAGGCTCTTGCCACCCCCATAGTGCCTTTTTTAGGCAAGGCTCAAATGACAAACCTACCTCCCTAGAAAACAAAAGTGGAAAAAAAAACTAAGGGTAATGCTGCTCAATGCCAGAAGTCTAAACCTCAAGATGCACGCTCTCGAAGCCCTCCTCAGTATAGAGAACATCGATGTCTGTGCAGTGACTGAAACCTGGTTCAAGGCTCCTGAGAGCACCTCAGCACTATCAGGTGTTACCTCATATCATGCTTTCCAGCCCCAAAACTTGGACCAAACCACAAAAGGAGGGGAAGTATCCATATTCATTAAAGATACCCACACCTCCAGGTTAGTGGCAATGCACGAAGCATCGGAGACCATCCAGGTGCAACTAACCATAGGCAAAACTGCCCTACAGTTTGTAGCATGCTACAGACCACCATCTCAAACTCAGGAACCCCACACAGCCATCCTGAAGACACTGGAGAGTATGAATGTCTCTCCAAATACCATCATATTGGGAGACTTCAACTACCCAAACATAGACTGGGAACATTACTCAAGCCCCAACACCCTAGCCCAAAGGTTCCTAGAATTCATAAACTCAAATGCGATGGAACAACTAGTCACCATTCCCACAAGAGGAGATAATATACTAGACCTGATCATCACAAACATGGGGACAAATTGCTCCACACCGGAAGTATATCCCTCATTGGTGAGATCAGACCATAAATTAATCTCACTGGAAATCCACATCCCGCCCCAACCCCCTGCACAAAAGACCACAGTGAAGAACTTCTCAAAAGCCAACTTCACACTTCTTAAGACTGAAGTGGTATCCTTCAAGGCCCCTGGGCCAGTGGAAACCACAACCCACACTGCTGAATCCTTTACAAATGCCTTCTACGAGCACCTTCAAGAATGCATGGATCATGCAATCCCAAATAAAACCAAGACCCATTCCCCCAAAGGCAGGCGCCCAGTCTGGTGGACCCCAGCCATAAACAAACTTTACAACAGGAGGAGGAAGCTACTACATGACAAGGGAAGGCATCTCTGATCAGTACTAGCAAAAAATTACGATCACTCATAAAATCATCCAAGGCCAACTTTGAGAGAAAAATCGCAAAAGACACAAAAGACAATCACAAGGCCTTCTTTAGCTATGTTAGAAACCTGGGTGGAAACTCCCAGATATGTTCAGAGTTAGTACAAAATGACACAAAATACACTGAGCCCACAGACATTGCCAACATTCTGGCAGATAGGTTCAGTGCAAATTTCTCCTCTCCCTCCCCCCCAAAAGGAGAAATATCTATCCCAGCAGAGTGTAGCCTCCCTAACATCTCAGATGCCCAGGTGAGAGCCGCCCTCTTTAAAGCTAAAAACACAGCATCAATGGGACCGGACGGTGTCCTGGGCTGTGTGCTACATGAACTTCAAGAGGAACTAAATCCACACATAAGACTGCTGTTTAATCTTAGCCTTACTACAGGATACATACCCAAAGAGTGGCGTACGGCAACAGTGGTCCCACTCCACAAAGGCGGTGCTTCTACGGACCCTGGAAATTACCGCCCCATAAGCTTGACGAGCCTGGTCTGCAAAGCTATGGAGAGGATCATTATGGAACTCATAAACAAAGACATTGGGGACCTACAGACATTGGATCCTACCCAATTTGGCTTTGTCAAGGGCAGATCCTGCCTTTTGAACTTGGTCGACTTTTTTGAAACAGTCACTAAGGCCATTGATGAGGGTAAGGCAGTTCACACAGCCTACCTTGACCTTGCAAAAGCCTTCGACACAATACCCCACTCGTGCATCATAGACAAACTCACCAGCTTAAATGCAAACCCATATATCACAAGATGGGTTGCAAACTGGCTGAAGGACAGAACCCACAGGGTCAGAGTTGCTGGAGCCATGTCAGACTCTAAGCTGGTCACAAGTGGTGTCCCACAGGGCTCAGTCCTGGGACCCCTCTTGTTCAGCATTTATTTTTCTGAGGTGCAGGCAAACATAGGAGGATTGTGGCTGACAAAGTTTGCAGATGACTGCAAATTGGGCGCCATAACTGATACTCAAGCGGACAAAAGCATCCTTCAGAGAGGCCTCATAGAAACAGATAATTGGTTCCAGAGCCATGGCCTTAAGCTGGACACCAACAAATGTATAGTCATACCCTTTGGGAAAAACAAGGTACCCACAAATTACCACTTAGGTGGTAATCCATTAAGTACGGAAGAGGTAATCAGGGACCTAGGGACCCAAGTTGACAGTAACCTCTCATTTGACACTCACATTGCCAAAGTGGTTAGGAAGACCTTCTATATTGCCCACCTTATCATGAAGGGATTCACATCTAGATCAAGAGAGGTCATTGTGCCCCTGTACTCTTCTCTTATCAGGCCAATGATTGAGTACAATGCCCCATTTGGGATGTATCTTACCCGACACCTGCAGCAGTTGGAAAGACCCCAAAAGTTCCTCACCAAGAGGATAAAGGGTCTCAAACATATGTCATATGCTGCCCGGCTGAAGAAACTCCAGCTCTATTCAGTCGCATACCACCTACTCAGAGGTGATCTGTGCCTGACGTACAAGGCCATGTCCAATTCAGAATTAATGGATATGCTCCACCTCAGAAAATCCAAATCCATCAGAGCCACGAGAGCAAGAGACTTGAACCTCAATACAGAAATAAATAGGACGTGCTGGAGGGACAGATTCATAACCCAGAGGCTCCCTACACTCTGGAACAGAATCCCAGTCCATGTTAGGCAGAGCCCCTCACTAACTCTATTCAAGAGAAATCTTGACGAGTGGATGGGAGATCGTAGGTTTACCCCGGGAGTCATCTCTGTGTCACTACTAGACAGAGGCACAGTAAACTAAACCCTAAATGGGCGTAGTATTCTCATCCTAAGGGGTGGTGTAAGCCACACACACTCTGGCTAGGCTTATAAATGCCCTAGGGCAGATAGCCTAGTACGAACCTATGAACCTATAATTGCAGTGTATTCACTATTATATACTTTTACTTTTACTTTATCCATTACAAATGCATTGAAACATGTAACGTCAGTAAAAACTAGTTGCAAAATATGGGAGGCTATGCTCCCCACAGCCCCCCTAACTTTATATTCTCACTCCAGGGTTGCACTAAACCTTTCTAAACATACTGGAAAATATTAAGATAGAACCAAACACCCTAATACTGGGTGATTTTAACTACCCTGCCATTAACTGGGAAAACTACTCATGTACTAACACTTTTGCCCAACGGTTCATGGAATTCATAAATTCCAATGCCCTGGATCAACTAATCCATAGTCCCACCAGGGGCTCCAGTATCCTAGACCTGGTCATTACCAACATGGGAAATTGATGCTCAACACCTATGGTCACCCCCTCGTTAGTCAGGTCTGACCACAAGCTAATCACCCTTAACATCCACATCCCACCCCCCAGTAAGGAAACCTCCTTAAAAAAACTTCTCCAAAGCCAACTTCATGCTACTCAAGTCAGAAGTAACAAACTTCATGACACCCATGCAGACGGGAACTGAAAGTTCAACTGCTGAATCCTACACTAAGGCACTGTATGAGCACATCCACTCATGCAAGAATTGTGCCATCCCAAATAGAACCACGATGCTCTCATCCAAAAAAAGGAAGCCAATCTGGTGGTCCCCTGCCATTAACAAACCTTACAATAAAAGGAAGAAACTGTTGCAGAAAAGAGGAAAATCCCAGGATGCAAAAAACTCCCTTACCAGCCTCAGTAAGAAACTGAGATCCCTCATAAAATCCTCCAAAGCTAGTTACGAAAATAAAATTGCCAAAGATTCCAAAGACAACCACAAGGCATTCTATAAAAATGTCAAGAATCTAAATGGCAATGCTCAGATCTGCTCTTAGCTAAAACAGAATGGCATTAAATATACTGATCCCAAGGATATTGCCAATATCCTAGCAGATCGATTCAGTGCCAACTTCACCCCCCTCTCACCCCCTAAATGGCCCATCTCAATACCAGAAGATTGCCAAATTCAGGTAATAATGGCCACACAGGTAAAAAATGCACTCTCCAAAACTAAGAATACAGCATCCATGGGACCAGATGACATCCCAGGCTGTGTACTAAATGAACTACAATATGAACTGGCACCTCACCTAAGTGTCATGTTTAATCATAGCCTCACCTCAGGTTTCGTGCCCACTGAGTGGCACAGAGCTACAGTTATCCCACTCCATAAGGGGGGATCCACCTTGGATCCCAGAAACTACTGTCCCATCAGTCTGACAAGCCTTATCTGCAAGGCCATGGAGCGTATTATCATGGAACTTATAAACAAAGACATTGGCAAACTTCAAACACTGGACCCCACCCAGTTTGGGTTCGTGAAGGGCCGATCTTGTCTCCTGAACCTGACTGACTTCTTCGAATCAGTCTCCAGAGCCATGGACAAGGGTAAGATGGTCCACACAGCCTATCTAGACCTTGTCAAGGCCTTTGACACCATCCCCCACTCTGGAATCATAGATAAGCTTACTAAGCTGGGCATTAATCCCTACGTCACCCAATGGGTTGCTAACTGGCTTACTAATAGAACCAACACTGTAAAAGTAGCCGACACCAAATCCAGCTCCAGACAAGTGACAAGTGGAGTACCTCAGGGTTCAGTCCTGGGACTGCTCTTGTTTGGCATCTACTTCTCTGAAGTACAGGCCAACACTAAGGGACTCTGGCAAACAAAGTTCGCAGATGACTGCAAACTGGGAGCCATTATTGAATCCCCAAATGATGTGGATACTCTACAAAAGGGCCTTACAGAAACAGATGCTTGGTGCCAGAGCCATGGGCTCAAGCTCAATGCCCAAAAATGTATAGTTATCCCCTTTGCGAAAAAACATGTACCCATGAATTACCACATAGGTGGCAGTACACCTCATCACTAAACACCGAAAGTGTGATAAGAGACTTAGGGACACAGGTGGACAGTGGTCTCACCTTCGATAACCACATCGCCACAACAGTCAGGAAATCCTTCTATGTGGCACACCTCATCACTAAGGGCTTTTCATCCAGAAAAAAGGAGGTCATTGTCCCACTGTACTCGTCCCTCATTAGACCCATTATAGAATACAACGCCCCATTTGTATGTACCTCTCAAGACATCTGCAACAATTGGAAAGGCCGCAGAAATACCTCACTAAAAGAATCACAGGCCTAAAGCAGATGCCCTACACTGACCGCCTTAAAAAACTCCAGTTATACACTGTCGCATATTGTCTACTCAGAGGCGATCTCTGCTTAACACACAAGGCCATGTCAAACCCAGAGCTGTTGGACATGCTACACTTAAAGAAATCCCAATCCCTCAGAGCCACACGCTCCAGGGATCTAAACCTTGTCATCACAATAAACAAAACATGCTGGAGGGATAGGTTCCTGACCCAGAGACTTCCCAGACTCTGGAATAGATTGCCCACACATGTCAAGCAGAGTGCCTCTTTGGCCCACTTCAAAAGGAACCTTGACGATTGGATGGGAGAAAGGAAATTCACCCCGGAGATCATGTCAGTCACCCTGCTAGACAGGGGTCCAGGGAAGTAAATAGTGTGGGAAGAAATAGCCAGGGAATTGTTATGGCTAGGCTTGTACAGGCCCTAGGGCTGACAGCCTAGTAGCAACCTATGAACCTATGAACCTATGTTAAGAATCTAAGTGGCAACTCGCAGATATGCACTGAACTAGTGCAAAATAGCACAAAATATACTAAACCTATTGATTTTGCCAACATCCTGCCAGATAGATTGAGTGCAAACTTCACCCCCCTCTCACCTCCAAAAGGGCCCACAACAATACCAGAAACATGTAGTGTCCCAAAATCACAGACACACAGGTGAAAACAGCCCTTTCAAAAGCCAAAAACACAGCATCAGTGGAACCAGATGGCATATCAGGCTGCGTCTTGCA
Source organism: Protopterus annectens (assembly GCF_019279795.1). NCBI lineage: Eukaryota > Metazoa > Chordata > Ceratodontiformes > Protopteridae > Protopterus > Protopterus annectens. The sequence goes on along the minus strand of NC_056732.1, from coordinate 1,246,990,849 downwards.
CGAACTACAGAATGAACTAACCCCCCACCTAAACACACTGTTCAACCTCAGCCTCTCCACAGGCTACGTGCCCATAGAATGGCGCACAGCAATGGTTATTCCTCTCCACAAAGGAGGGGCCACAACTGACCCTAGTACCTATCACCCCATAAGCCTGACTAGCCTGGTCTGCAAGGCTATGGAGCGCATCATCATGGAACTCATTAACAAAGACATTGGGAACTTCCAAACACTTGACCTGACCCAGTTCGGCTTTGTTAAGGGCAGATCATGCCTACTAAACCTGGTTGACTTCTTCCGAGACAGTCACCAAGGCCATAGACGAGGGAAAGGTGGTTCACACAGCCTACCTTAACCTTGCCAAGGCTTTCAACACCATTCCTCACTTGGGTATTACAGAAAAACTCACCAGCCTGAACATAAACCCCTACGTCACGAGATGGGTTGCAAAATGGCTTACAGACAAAACTCACATGGTAAGAATAGCGGGCCTCAGGTCCAACTCTAAACCAGTCTCAAGTGATGTCCCACAAGGCTCAGTTCTTGGACCTCTACTGTTCGACATATACTACTCAGAAGTACAAGCAAACATAGGAGGACTATGGCTAACCAAGTTCGCCGATGACTGCAAACTGGGAGCCATAATTGACTCTCCGGCTGACATGGACATCCTCCAAAAGGGCCTTACTGAGACAGACACCTGGTATCAAAGTCATAAACTCAAGCTAAATGCCAAAAAATGCATAGTCATCCCATTTGGTAAAAACAAAACACCCACGAATTACCACATAGGTGTTAGCCCCCTTTATACAGAAGAGGTAATAAGAGATCTGGGGACCCAGGTAGATAGTAATCTCTCCGTTGACAATCATATTGCCAAAGTAGTTAGGAAATCCTTCTATGTGGCCCATCTAATTATTAAAGGGTTCACATCTAGAAATAAAGAGGTTACAGCGCCCCTCTACTCGTCACTCATTAGACCCATCATAGAGTACAATGCTCCATTTGGGATGTACCTCACAAGACACTTCCAACAGCTGGAAAGACTACAAACATACCTCACCAAGAGGATTACTGGCCTCAAACAAATGTCCTATGCAGCCCGACTGAAAAAACTCTGGCTGTACTCAGTGGCATATCGCTTATTCAGAGGTGATCTCTGCCTGACTTACAAAGTTATGTCCAACTCAGAATTAATGGACATGCTCCACCTAAAGAAATCCAAGTCACTGCGAGCCACATGCTCTAGTGAGCTAATCCTTGCCACAACAATAAATAGAACATGCTGGAGGGATAGATTCCTGTCACAGAGACTTTCCATGCTTTGGAATAAAATTCCAAATTACATCAGGCAGAGCCCTTCACTAACACTCTTCAAGAGAAACCTTGACGAGTGGATGGGTAACAGAAAATACAGCCCTGGGATCACTTCATTGGCTCTGCTTGACAGAGGATCAGTTAATTAATCAATGGGGCGGCAAAACCCGACACACTCAGGCTAGGCTTATAAATGCCCCTCGGGCAGATAGCCTAGTATCTACCTATGAACCTATATATATATATATATATATATATATATATATATATATATATATATATATATATATATATATGGATAGTTAGATATAGATATATAGATATACTGTAGATGTATATAATTTCTATTATAGGTTCATAGGATGATACTAGGCTATTGGCCCAGTGGCCTTTATAAGCCTAGCCAAGAATTTCACCCATGTTCCCTCAAATTCAACACCTGTTTCCCCTGTCCAGCAGGGACACATGTCGGATCCCAGGGGTATATTTTCTGTTTCCTGTCCAGTCGTCCAGGTTCCTTTTAAAGAGAGCTAGACAGGTACTCTGCTTGACATTGAGAGGGAGTCTATACCACAGATGGAAGAATCTTTGGGACACAACTCTATCCTGCCAGCAAATTCTATTAATGTCACAGACCAGGTTAAGGCCTTGCATGCAGGTTGCGCTCGTGGAGTTTGTCTTATGGGTATGCAGCAAGTCCATCAAGGTTGGGTCTGAAATGGCCTTGTATGCCAGACACAGGTCACCTCTGAGCAGTCTGTATGAGCCTGAGTAGAGGGATATGGGTTTTAGCCTATCTGTATAGGATAGGTGTTTGAGACCCTGGATTTTCATGGTCAGGAACTTCTGTTGTCTCTCCAACTGCTGCATGTGCTTGGCAAGGTATATGCCGAAGGGGGCATTGTAATCGATAATAATTCTGATAAGGGAGGAGTAGGTTCATAGGTCAGTTCTAGGCTAACTGCCCTTATGGGCCATTTTAAGCCAAGCCAATTACCCCATGTGAGAATCAAACCCTGTACCTTGTGTTTGTAAGGCAAACACCTTAACCATTATGCCATCCTCCCACCATAAGAAGGTGTTGTCCGGTTTAGCCAATCAGAATGGTTCATAGGTTCATAGATTAGTACAAGACTAACTGCCTTTTGTGGGCCATTTTAAGCCTAGCCAATTACCTCATGTGAGAATCAAACCCTGAACTTTGCGTTTGTAAGGTAAACACCTTACCCATTAAGCCAACCTCCTTGTTCCTGGATGAAATACCCGTATTTATGAGGAGGGCCATGTAGAAAGCCTTCCGTACAACTGAGGCAACGTCATGGTCAAAAGTCACGTTGCTATCAACCTGGGCGTCCAAGTCCTTCACAACTAATTGCATGCTTAATACATTGTTATTAATGTGATAATTAGTGGGGATGACATTTTCTGCAAAGAGCATAATGATGCATTTCTTGGCATTCAGTTTGAGGCCATGCTTCTGGCACCAGTCATTAGTTTGGGTAAGACCCTTTTGGAGGATGTTCATATCACTAGGGGAATTTAAGACAGCACCCAGCTTGCAGTCATCTGCAAACCTGGTCAGCCACAGACCACTGGTCTTGGCTTGCACCTCAGAAAAGTATATCCCAATCAGCAGAGGCCCCAAGACCGATCCTTGGGGTACATCGCTCGTTATCGGTCCACTACTAGAGGTGGCTTCCCCTACTTTGACTGAGTGGGTTCTATCAGTGAGCCAGTTAGCTACCCATCTGGTAACATACGGGTTGATGCCTAGCTGGGAGAATTTATCTATTATCCCTGAGTGGGGAATAGTGTCAAAGGCTTTGGCTAGGTTAAGGTAGGAGCTGTGCACCATCTTCCCCTCGTCCATGGCTTTGGTGACTGTTTCAAAGAAGTTGACCAAGTTTAACAGGCATGATCTCCCTTTGATAAAACCAAACTGTGTGGGGTCAAGCATTTGGAAGTTGCCAATGTCCTTGTTTATAAGGTCCATAATAATGCATTCCATGGTCTTACAGATCAGGCTAGTTAGGCTGATAGGCCTATAATTGCCTGGGTCAGTGGAAGCTCCACCTTTGTGCAGAGAGATGACATTGGCTGTCCTCCATTCAGCTGGGATTAAGCTGGTGCGCAGGCTTTGGTTGAATAGGGTGTCTAATGGAGCTAAGAGCTCATGCCTGAGTTCATGCAGGATACAGCCAGAGATGTTATCGGGTCCCATGGAGACTGTATTTTTTGCCTTTGAGAGGGCAGGTGTTGGGGATGTCCTGGTTTACTGATGGGGGGACAGGAGGATTAAGTTTGCACTGAACCTGTCTGCCAGCAGGTTGGCTATATCTATGGCATTTGTGTATTATGCACAATGTCTTTATATACGTTTTTCCCAAAATGTTCTGGATCTTGTCTCACATTATGTTTGTCTGTCCAGTTTTATTAGTTTGGTCTTCAAAGTTATAGCTATAGTTTGCTCTCACTTCATTTTTTTTATCTTTATCTATCATCGTGCTTGATTTCCACTTCTGCATTTTGCCAAGCTGACATTACTTCAGAAAGTGGTATAATACTTTATTCTGTTTTCCATTTCCTGTTTCTGTCTTGTACCATGGCGGTCAGGTTGCAACTGAAAAGAGTCTGTCAGCCAATCCACTTTCTTTGTTACCAAACTGAAATTAATAGGTAAACAAACAAACAAACAAACACAAAACTGAATAATGGGAATAAATTAAATGATTTCATACAGAGATTAAGTTTAAGTTAGGGTACCTTAGACAGTACAGTACAAATCTATTTGTTGTTTTACTTTTTTATTAAAATGCACAATTAAAAGTAAGCTTACAGGTATCATGTAATCTCTATACATTGTTGCAACACTTACAGGACATAAAACACATAGGCGGGTATTCAGAAATTAAAAATAGCACACTGAGTAACGCTAAATTCTGCAGTAGTGTTATCATGCAGGCATACATCTCAACATCTTATAACAAGAAATCTGGACAAAGCCATAAATAATGGAGGGACAAAGGCCCAAAAACAGGGGCATTTTTTAAATATTTCTTTTACAAACTTAAATTGATAGAATAACAGGTTTTGCATTAGTATGGTTTTCCTGCAAGGTGTAAAGTCTGAAACTCAAGTGTCTGTCATTATTTTCTGTCTACAGTCCTCACTGATTTGCCAGAAAAGCACAATTTTGAGAAACAGACCAAAAATAAGAGGCAAAAATCTGTATAGTTGAGAGGTATGCATGCAGGGCATATCCAGTTCAGAGATATATGTAGCATAATCACATGAGTGTGAAAATGTGTGTGGTCATTAATATATACTTTCATAAGTACCATATTTGTGGGTGAACATGAAAATATTTTATTTTGGTATGGGTGACTATGGATGCTAGTATCAACCATGTCTGTAAATTATAAAAAAAAATTCTAAGCTTGTTTCCTGCCTTTCTTGTAAGTAGTCTAGTCCAGATACAGATTTGCTGTATCCAGGACAGTTTGTAAGTTTCTGAGATCCCAAGACTTTCTGTGTTGGAGGGAAGCATTCTAGCTTATCAGTAGGAGTGTTAAGTACTAGGTAGCTTATCTAAAAATAATAAAAAAAAAAAAAACACTTTATACATCACCGCTTAGCTAGGGTTAAACTATTCCCAGCGCCATAAAGTCTGCTCTTTAAATTTTCCCTTAGAACTAGCCAGTTTTAGTTTTAGCAATCAAATCTGTTTCTTTGAGCTCAGCACTTGTTCAGAACTCATTGTAAGCACTAAATAAGCTACAAATTACTACAGCACTCATAGGTTCATAGGTTCATAGGTTGATACTAGGCTATCTGCCCTAGGGCATTTACAAGCCTAGCCAGAGTGTGTTGGCTTTCACCTCCCTTTTAGATTAGTTAAGGTCAAAGAAGATAGCCCTTTTAAAGTTAGTTTACTGTGCCTCTGTCTAGCAAGGACACAGAAGAGATCCCAGGGGTAAACTTACGATCCCCCATCCACCAGTCAAGATTTCTCTTGAAAAGGGTCAGTGAGGGGCTCTGCCTAACATGGATTGGGATCCTGTTCCAGAGTGAGGGGAGCCTTTGGGATACGAATCTGTCCCTCCAGCATGTCCTATTTATTCCCGTGCTGAGGTTTAAGTCCTTGGAGCATGTAGCTCTAAGTGATTTGGATTTCCTGAGGTGAAGCATGTCCATTAATTCTGGGTTGGACATGGCTTTATACGTCAGGCATAGGTCGCCTCTGAGTAGGCGGTAAGCAACTGAGTAGAGCTGGAGTTTCTTTAGCCGAACTGCATCGGGCATCTGTTTGAGGCCCTTGATCCTCTTGGTGAGGTACTTTTGGGGTCTCTTCAGTTGCTGCAGGTGTCAGGTAAGGTACATCCCAAAGGGGGCACTGTATTCAATTATGGGCCTGATGCGTGATAAGTAGAGGGGCACAATGACCTCTCTTGATCTAGATGTGAACCCTTTCGTAATAAGGTGGGCTATATAGAAGGTCTTTCTAACCACTTTGGCAACGTGATTGTCATAGGAGAGATTACTATCTACTTGGGTCCCCAAATCCCTAATTACTTCTTCCGTATTTAATGGATTACCACCTATGTGGTAATTTGTGGGCACTTTGTTTTTCCCAAAGGGGATGACTATGCACTTTTTGGCATTTAGCTTGAGGCCATGGCTCTGGCACCAGGTATCCGTCTCTGTGAGACCTTTTTGGAGGATGCTTGTGTCAGCCAGTGAGTCGATTATGGCTCCCAGTTTGCAGTCATCTGCGAACTTGGTCAGCCATAGTCCTCCCATGTTAGCCTGTACCTCAGAGAAGTATATACCGAACAAGAGAGGACCCAGGACTGAGCCTTGTGGGACGCCACTTGTAACTAGTTTTGAGTCTGACATGGCACCTGCAATTCTGACCATGTGGGTTCTATCCCTGAGCCAGTTTGCAACCCATCTTCAGACATAGGGGTTGATATTTAAGCTGGTGAGCTTATTTATGAAGCCCGAGTGGGGTATTGCGTCAAAGGCTTTTGCGAGGTCCTGGTAGGCTGTGTGGACTACCTTCCCTTCATCTATGGCCTTAGTAACTGTTTCAAAGAAGTCAACTAGGTTTAAGAGGCAAGATCTGCCCTTAACAAAGCTGAATTGGGTAGGATCCAGTGTCTGGAGGTTCCCAATATCTTTGTTTATGAGTTCCATGATGATACGCTCCATAGCTTTGCAGACCAGACTAGTCAGGCTTATGGGGCAATAGTTACCGGGGTCCATTTTGGCACCACTTTTGTGGAGCGGGACCACAACAGACCCTGGTACCCGGTAAAGGCAGAGGCATGTCCATATTCATTAAGGATATCCACATCTCCAGGCTAGTTGCTCAGCATAATGCATTCGAGATTATCCAAGTGCAACTAACTCTTGGCAAGACCGCAATCCAAATTATAGCTTGCTACAGATCCCCCACCATGCCCCAGGATTCCAACTCCTCATTTCTTGATACACTGGAAAATATTAGGGTACAACCTAACACCATAATAATGGGTGATTTCATCTACCTCCCCATTAACTGGGAAAACTACTCACGTACCAACTATTTTGCTCAACGTTTTTTGGAATTCATAAATTCCAATGCCTTGGATAAACTTATCCATACCCCCACCAGGGCCAGCAATATCCTACCAGGTCATTACCAGCACAGGCAACCGGTGTTCCACACCAGAGGTCAGTTCCTTGTTGGTCAGATCCGACCATAAGGTAATCACCCTAGACATCTACATCCCTCCCCCACCCCCCACCCCCATTAGGGAAACCATCGTAAAAAATTTCTTTAAAGCCAACTTCACACTTCTTAAGACATTAGTGGCAAACTTCATGACACCCATACAGATGGACAATAGAGGTACAACTGTTGAATCCTACACAAATGCACTTTATGAGCACTTACACGAGTGCATGCATCGTGCAGTCCCTAACAGAACCAAGATGCTATCCTCCAGAAAAAGGAAGCCAATCTGGTGGTCCACTGCCATAAACAAACTCTACAACAAAAGAAAGAAACTGTTGCAAAAAAGAGTAAAATCCCATGATTGGAGGAACTCCCTGGTCAGCCTCAGTAAGAAGCTGAGATCCCTCATAAAATCCTCCAAAGCTAGTTACGAAAACAAAATCGCCACTGATTCCAAAGACAACCACAAAGCATTCTATAGCTATGTCAAGAATCTCAATAGCAACACTCAGATCTGCTCTGAGTTACAACACAATGGCACTAAATGTACAGAACCAACTGATATTGCCAACATCCTGGCAGATAGGTTCAGTGTTAACTTTACCCCCTCTCACCCCCTAAAGGGCCCATCTCTATACCGGAAGACTGCAAAGTTCCTGTAATCACGGCTGCACGGGTAAAAACCACACTCTCTAAAGCCAAGAACAAAGTATCCATGGGACCTGACAACATCCCAGGCTGTGTTTTACATGAAGTACAGAACGAACTGGCACCTCACATAATTACCGTGTTCAGTTATAGCCTTTTGTCAGGCTTTGTGCCGACTGAATGGCGCACAGTGATGGTCATCACACTCCACAAAGGGGGAACCACCATGGACCCCGTGAACTACTGCCCCATTATCCTGACGAGCCTGGTCTGCAAAGCTATGGAATGTATCATCATGGAACTTATAAACAATGACATTGGTAATCTCCAGACTCTGAACCCCACCCAATTCAGGTTTGTAAAAGGCAGATCATATCTCCTAAACCTGATAGACTTCTTTGAAGTGGTCACCAAAGCTGTAGATGAGGGTAAGGTGGTTCACACAGCCTATCTAGATCTCGCCAAGTCTTTCGACACCATCCCCCACTCTGGAATTATAGATAAACTCACTAAACTAGATATAAATCCCTATGTCACAAGATGGGTTGCCAACTGGCTCACTGACAGAACCCATACTGTGAAAGTAGCAGACTCCAAATCCGACTTCAGACCAGTGACAAGTGGAGTACCACAGGGCTCAGTCCTGGGTCCTCTCCTGTTTGCTATCTACTTCTCTGAAATACAGACTAACACAGAATGTCTTTGGCAAATGAAGTTCACAGATGACTGCAAACAAGGAGCCATAATCAAAACTCCTAATGATGTGGACAACCTACAAAAGGGCCTCACTGAGACAGATGCCTGGTGTCAAAGCCATGGCCTCAAGCTCAACGCCAAAAAGTGCATTGTCATCCCTTTTGGTAAAAACTGTACCCATGAACTACCACATAGGCGGTAGCCTACTTAACCCCAAAAGTTTGATAAGAGACCTTGGGACACAGGTGGACAGTAGTCTCTCCTTTGATAATCACATCACCACAGTAGTCGGGATATCCTTCTATGTGGTACACCTAATCACAAAAGGTTTCTCATCCAGGAAAAAAGAGGTCTTTGTTCCCCTCTACTCATCACTCATTAGACCAATTATAGAATGCAGCGCCCCTTTTGGTATGTACCCCACAAGTTATCTACAACTGGAAAGGCAGCAGAAATACCTCACAAAGAGGATTACTCGCCTCAAACAGATGCCCTATGCAGACCATCTCGAAAAACTCCAGCTTTACTCTGTCACATATCGCCTACTCAGAGGCGGTCTCTGCCTAACATACAAAGCTATGTCAAACCCAGAGCTGTTGGACATGCTCCACTTAAAGAAATCCCAATCCCTCCAAGCTACATGCTCTAGGGACCTAAACCTTGTCACAACAATAAAAAGAACATGCTGGAGGGATAGATTCCTGTCCCAGAGACTTCCCATACCCTGGCACAAACTACCTATCTATATCAAACAAAGCTCCTCATTAGCACTCTTCAAGAAAAATCTTGATGATTGGATGGAGACAGGAAATTTACCCCGGGGATCACTTCTGTGGCTCTGCTCAACAGGGGCACAGGAAATAATTTTCTTGGGTGGAGAAAGCCAGGGTACCTTTTTGGCTAGGCTTATATAGGCCCTAGGGCCAATAGCGTAGTACCTACCTATGAACCTATGAACCTAGATGTATACATATGTGAATAAATTGCCTGGGTGTATACGTACACATAGGCATATGCATGCACATTACTCAGGCAAAAAAGCATAAAGATTGGCATATATACATGCATGTATACATACACATATGTATGTATGTGTGTTGAATTAAATATTGAGACACATATGTAAATATGCAGGTACAAATGGAGTCACTAATCATGTTTAACATTTGCCATTACTATTTTAGATAATATAGTGATAATGATAATCACCAATGAGTTTGTTCAATGTTATGTGCTTTGAACAAATTCATTGATTATTAATTGCACACACACACACACACACACACACACACACACACATTATCTATAGATATAGATATATACATATACACACACATATATATATATATATATATATATATATATGGGTCTACCTGATAAAACCGACACGCGAAAACACTGACAACAAAATCACCGACACCACAAAACCGAAAGTTCAAAAACACGTAACTTCACATGCCCGACAAACCACAATCCCGACAATCAACAAACAAAACAAATCCCCTGTCCAAAAAGCACACACATAACACAAGCACACCAAAAACCTTACAAATCTACACTAAACCTTGCATACAAAACTATCTATGCACTAACCTTAACCAAAACCCTAACCCTAAGGTCCGCCACTATCGCACACTCACCTAACCCACGCCCTAACCCTAACTCACTTAACCTGCCCCTAACCCTACAGTCTGTCACTATTGCACACTCACCTGACTCGCACCCTAACCCTAACTCTCTTAATCTGCCCCTAACCCCACACTTACCTTAACATGTTGGTGTTCTCAGCGTCGGGATTTTCAACTGTCGATCATCTCCATTGTGTTGGTGTTCTCGTCATCAGCATTTTGCAGTTTCGGCATTATCAGGTAGACCATATATATATATATATATATATATTTATATATATATATATATATATATATTTTATATATATATATATATATATGTATATAGGTTCATAGGTAGGTACTAGGCTATCTGCCCGAGGGCATTTATAAGCCTAGCCAGAGTGTGTCAGCTTTCGCCACCCCATTGATTAATTAACTGAGCCTCTGTCAAGAAGAGCCAATGAAGTGATCCCAGGGGTGTATTTTCTGTTACCCATCCACTCGCCAAGGTTTCTCTTGAAGAGTGTTAGTGAGGGGCTGTGCCTAATGTAGTTAGGAATTTTGTTCCAAAGCATGGGGAGTCTCTGTGACAGGAATCTATCCCTCCAGCATGTTCTATTTATTGTTGTGGCGAGGTTTAGCTCTCTAGAGCGAGTGGCTGGCAATGACTTGGATTTCTTTAGATGGAGCATGTCCTTCAATTCTGAGTTGGACATGGCTTTGTAAGTCAGGCAGAGATCACCTCTGACTAAGTGATATGCCACTGAGTACAGCCGGAGTTTTTCCAGGTGGGCTGCATAGGACATATGTTTGAGTCCAGTAATCCTCTTGGTGAGGTACTTTTGTGGTCTTTCCAGCTGTTGGAAGTGTCTTGTGAGGTACATCCCAAATGGGGCATTGTACTCTATGATGGGTCTGATGAGTGACAAGTAGAGGGGCACTATAACCTCTTTATTTCTAGATGCGAACCCTTTAGAATTAGATGGGCTACATAGAAGGATTTCCTAACTACTTTGGCAATATGATTGTCAAAGGAGAGATTACTATCTACCTGCGTCCCCAGATCTCTTATTACCTCTTCTGTATTAAGGGGGCTGCCACCTACGTGGTAATTCATGGGTGTTTTGTTTTTCCCAAATGGGATGACTATGCATTTTTTGGCATTTAGCTTGAGACCATGACTTTGACACCAGGTGTCCTTTTCAGTAAGGCCCTTTTGGAGAATGTCCATGTCAGCTGGAGAATCAATTATGGCTCCCAGTTTGCAGTCATTGGTGAACTTGGTTAGCCATAGTCCTCCTGTGTTTGCCTGTACTTCTGAGAAGTATATGCTGAACAGTAGGGGTCCCAGGACCAAGCCTTGTGGGACACCACTTGTGACTGGTTTAAAGTTGGACCTGGAGCCCGCTATTCTTACCGTGTGAGTTCTGTCTGTAAGCCGTTTGGCAACCCATCTCATGACGTATGGATTTATGTTCAGGCTGGTGAGTTTTTCTATAATTCCCGAGTGGGGAATGGCGTCAAAAGCCTTGGCGAGGTCAAGGTAGGCTGTGTGAACCACCTTCCCCTCATCTACGGCCATGGTGACTGTCTCGAAGAAGTCAACCAGGTTTAGTAGGCATGATCTGCCCTTAACAAAGCCGAACTGGGTTGGGTCAAGTGTTTGGAGGTTCCCAATGTCTTTGTTAATGAGTTCCATGATGATGCGCTCCATAGCCTTGCAGACCAGGCTAGTCAGGCTTATGGGGTGATAGTTACCAGGGTCAGTTGTGGCCCCTCCTTTGTGGAGCGGAATAACCATTGCTGTGCGCCATTCTATGGACATGTAGCCTGTGGAGAGGCTGAGGTTGAACAGTGTGTTTAGGTGGGGGGTTAGTTCGTTCTGTGGTTCGTGCAAGACACAGCCTGGGACACCATCTGGCCCCATTGATGCTGTGCTTTTGGCTTTTGAAAGGGCTATTTTCACCTGTGCGTCTGTGATTTCCGGGACACTACACTTTTCCGGTATTGTTGTGGGCCTTCTTGGGGGTGAGAGTGGGGGGGGGGTGAAATTTGCACTGAATCTATCTGCCAGGATGTTGGCAATATCAGTAGGTTCAGTATATTTTGTGCTATTTTACACTAGCTCAGAGCATATCTGCTAGTTGCCACATAGATTCTTGGCATAGCTAAAGAAGGCTTTGTTGTTATCTTTCGAATCCTTGGCTATTTTTCTTTCGAAGTTAGCCTTCAATGATTTTATGAGGGACCTTAATTTCTTACTGATACTGATCAGGGATGTCTTTCCTTCTTGAGATTTGCTTTTTTTCTGAACTAGTTTCCTCCTTCTATTGTATAGCCTGTTTATGGCAGGGGTCCACCAGACTGGTTTCCTTCTCTTAGGGGAGTGAGTCTTGGTTTTGCTAGAGATGGCATGATCCATGCATCCTTGTAGGTGCTCATAGAGTGCATTTGTAAAGGTTCCTGCATCTTGGACACAGTTATCCTTTAGCGTGGGGGCTGTGAAACTTACCACCTCTGTCTTAAGTAAGGTGAAGTTTGCTATAGAAAAGTTTTTCACTGTGGTTTCCTTGGTTGGGGGTGGTGGTGTGGTGTGAACATCCAGAGTGATTAGTTTATGGTCTGATCTAACCAGTAACAGGTTGACCTCCGGTGCGGAACACCTGTCACCCCTTGTTAGTGATGACCAGGTCCAATATGTTTTCACCTCTGGTAGGGGAGTTTACCAGCTGATCCAGGGCATTTGAGTTGATAAATTCCAGGAAGCGCTGGACCTGGGAGTTTGTACTTCAGTAGTTTTCCCAGTTAGCGGTACGGTAATTGAAATCACCCAATATCAGGGTGCTCGGTAGGACCTTCATGTTTTCCAGTGTCTCCAGAAAGGCGGAGTGGTGGTCCTGGGTCATGGAGGGTGATCTGTAGCAGGCCACAATTTGCATTGCAGATTTGCCCGATGTTAGCTGCACATGGATGATCTCAGAGGTATCATGCTGTGCCACTAACCTGGAGGTGTAAGCATCCTTGATGAATATGGATACATCCCCTCCTTTTGTGTTTCGGTCCATGTTCTGTGGCCAAAATGTGTGGTATGAGTTGTAGCCCGGTAGTGCTGGGGTGCTCTGTGGAGCCTTGAACAAGGTTTCAGTTACTGCACAGATGCCGACGTTCTCCATACTGAGGAGTGCTTTGTGCGTGTGCATTTTGAGATTTTAAACTCCTGGCGTTGAGTAGCATAACCCTCATTTTTTTATTTGTGCTGTTTACGGAGGTGGGTTTGACTTTTGAGCCTTGCCTAAAAAAGGCACTATGGGGGCAGCAAGAGCCTTGGCCCATATTCAAAAGCCTAGGGGCGACAGATGCAAGCCATTTCTTGCGAAGCAACAAGGCTTGTCGAGCATGTCGTCCCAGGCTGACAGACACTGGATCCCCTTTGAATGACACCAGAAGCTTAGCCAATTGTTGAAATTTATCATTTTTTCTTTATACTGCGGTATCATTTTTGGTAAGGGCAGGATGCTACTCAGGGTCAGGGTCATACCCACCTGGGCTACATGATCAGATAGCACTTCCGTGTCTCTTTTCATGTAGTCTAGGGAGGTACATCTCAGGTCATTTACACCAACATGAACAATGACAGAGTCATATTTGTACATGTTCTGGAGTATATATATATATATATATATATATATATATATATATATATATATATATATATATACTGTATATAGATATATGCTCAGAACACATTATTGATTCAATTTAGAGGTAGTTATACAAATAAGGGTGTGGATAACAGAGTGGAAGGCAAGGACAGTACAGTAATGTGATGTAGGCTAGTCAGCACCCAGATGTATTAAAAGTATAATTCCACATTGTAGGATAACAGCAGAACTGTTTGTATTGTTGGGAAAGTGAATTGACAGAAAACTATGTATAAAGTGTATGAATGTACTACCTGGCAAAATATTATTGTACTCCATAATAAGTCAATATGGCTACATTACCCTTTAATGTTTAACTGACCCTCAGCATTATGTCAGGCATTTGCATAGACCTAAAATGTGACATCAACACACTGACCAAACCTTGTGTGTACTATTGCGGACATTTGACAAGGTGATGGCAGTCCTATCCTTAGATTGAGACAACATGTCCTTGTTTTCATTTGATGCATTCAGATGCACTTTTCAGCTTATCATCAGTGCATAGCAATGAGAGCAATCACCAGATGGTGACATATTGAGTGGGAACACTGTTCTGTCACTGGCATAGTATCTGTTGTCTAGACAATACATTTTGTGTGAGTACAATATTTCTCACTCAGGGCTGGAGTGTGTTTGTATGGTTTGGGTCATCCAGAAGTGTACTGGCAGGCCTTATGTAAATGTTGTTGCTCATTCATGTCATGCCAAGTCTTCCAGGATGAAAGCACTGTATCTGTATAAGTTTTTAGGTTTTGTCACTTCTCTGAACTAAACAACACTGTGTTATGTGATGCTATCATGTAGCCAATCTACAGATGTGATTAATAGGTCTGTGAACTGCCACCTGGATTATCAGATATGTATTATATCTGAAATTTATAGGCATTCAAGAATGCCTAGAATTTCAAGTCTGTCAGTAACACACGTAGAGGCTGTTATTTTTCAAACCACATGAATATAAACATAGATTGTGTTACATACATGCATACATACATACATACATAAAAAAGTAGCTATTATAACTTGTCAAAATATAGGGTTATCGATGGCATGGGATTTTGGTTGCAGCACTTAATTTTTACTACCTTAGTAAAAGTACTCCTGTAATTACCTACTATAATATACTAGGAATGGTACTGAAAAGTATATGGTGAAATGTATAGACTACATTTGTTTCAGCTTTCAAATGCTAATCAGTGTAAATTAACTGTACTTCAGTAAAACAGTCAGGAAAGATGTGAAAGTTGAAAACATTTTACCACGATGAATGATAGAAAAAAGTGAGAAAATAAATCTGTAGGATGGAATCACGGTAATCTCCCAGTGAAGTACCTCGCAGGATGCGCAGTAGCAAAGCCCGCCCCGGACACGCCTCCTAGACTCACAATGTCATGTAATTGTTGAAAAACACAGTAGCAAAGCCCGCCTCCTAGTAACCCTGACAGCTGTCTGTAAAATATACAGTGGAAAAAATAAGAAAGCGCTCCAGTTTTAGACCCTTTGCCATGAGTTTTATTTCTCAGAGGATGCGATACATGAAATTATGTGAGTAATAAAGGGCGCAAATTGTCCAGGATGAAGCCCAGGTCCCCGAGAACCTTAACTAAAGCAGGGTATTAAATGGCTGCGTAAGTATTGCTTCTAAGGCATTAAAACAAAGGGTACAAATGGGGACCCATGCTAATATCAAACTTTATATAATCAGAAGATGTGGTGTCTTAGATAAACAGCGCATAAACAAAATGCCAGCCTAAAGAAAATGAACAGCAGACGCATAAGTTCTAGAGGACAGAAAGAGGCAGATATAACCTTACTTTTTATATATCTCAAAGGCATCTTATATTCTGAATTTTAACTACAGTTAAGTTACTGTGTCTCTAGAACAGAGACAACTTTTCAGCACTGAACATCGTAAGTAATTTGACGACCCACAGGGAACGTTTGAAACATTCTGTTTTCAAATGATTTTTCAAAACATTTATTTTCTGTGAAAAGGGGAAGCCCAGTTATGTCCATGACAAGTACTTAGTAATGCAAATATTCTACTAGCAAGCGAACGTTGGCTTTTAAGCTATTTCATACATATAACTGGACTAGATCTTTAGGTCGCGTTTGAGAGTATTGTCTCACAGGCATACAGACAAATGACATAACTAGACTAGATGTTTAGGTCTGAGCTCCATGCTCACTGTCACTCAAATGTGCCAATCAATTTGGACACGCCCAAAGCTGCGCAGTACCGCCCGCGAGGTACTTCACTGGGAGATTACCGGAATCACTATTAGACATACTTATGGTGTGAATTCTGAAGGACAACATACAGCATCAGCTAATGAGAAAATACTTTTAGAACAGTGATTAGATTCAGTTCCAAAGCTGTATGACATTTTTAGAGAAAAGATGCAAAATATTTTATTATTTTAGAATATTTGGACATTTGTTAGTCAACATGTTTCTTTGCAAGGCACAACTTTGCAAAGCAGTGCTGTGCTGTAAAATGAGAGAAAATCTGTATAATTATAAAAGCACACACACACACACACACACACACACACACACACACACACACACACACACACACACACACACACACACACACACCACACTAACAAGCAACTCTAATAACAGACCATATGAAAAATAATTGCCAGTGGAGGGGAAAAAGATTTGTAGCAACAAGAATGAAAAATACTACTGCCTATGCTTGAATACTTATTAGACACAGTTTTGCAAAAACAAGTCCATAGTAAAGTAGCTATCACTTCATTGCTAAACAGGCTCCAGGCCTGTGTGTGACAAGATAGCATCTCTAGCTTAGTAAAATCCAGTCATTCAGCTAATCTAATTGCTCATGAGTGGGGGAAGGAAAACAGAAAAGAACAAACTGGCTGCAAGTGTAAATTCTAAGCACTTCCTCTAACAACCCCCACTGAGAGTTTGTGTAATCTGACCTGCAGTATGCTAAAAAGGGTCTTTGAAAACCTTGCCTCTAGTTGAACATGTGACTTACAGAGTACTAAAATGTAAAAAAACTCCTCTCGCAAAAAATCTGAGATAGTGCCCCTTTAAGTGTCACTCAAGAAATAAATTAACCACATGAAACGTGCAGCCTGGCTAATTGAAGTGTCTGTCTGCCACACAGAACAGAAACACCAGGCCAAACAGATTTCTCAAAACAGAAAACAAAATGGAACAGGTAAAACAGAATGCAGCTCTATCAGTTTAAGCAACTACACAAACACAAAAAGAGATTGCTTTCCTTGCTTCTTTGTTTCAAATCACCAGCAGGGAGTCACCAAGAGAGTCATTTGCATGGGTGTCTATTTTTACCTCATGTATACCGTTGGTTGATTTGGTCAGTGCCCAGAGTTCCCTGTTAAGTTTTTTTTTTTTTTTTTATCTTGGGAGTTACATTTACTTTTACATGCAATTATTTTTTTTTTCTTTCATTACTGTGCCTGTTTATACTCAAGTTCCATAACATGGGTTTATTTTTAAATTTGGTATTGTATTTTCTTAGAAGGGGAACAAATGCATCTATACAGCTATTTACATGGGCATATAATTTAGCAATAAAATATTTAATAAAAACAAATTGGGTCAGTGAGTTGGAAGGCGATATTGAGTCTAACCTGATCATTACTCAGTTTCAGTAGATTAGTCCTGCCATAATATCTGAATACTGAGATATTAAAGGATGCATCTGGCTTCAATCCTAAAGGTGAATATGACTGATTTGTGGTCTGATTTGACCAAGGAGGAAGTTACAATCAGTAAGGAGCAGAGTTGTCCTATATTGGTGAAGATCAAGTCCAGGATTTTATCACCCTTTACAGGGGGTGATGACTAACTAGTTTACAGAGTTTGTATTAATACGTCCAGAAATCTTGGGACATAAATGTTAGAGTGTATGTATATATATATATATATATATATATATATATATATATATATATATATATATATATATATATATATATATATATATATATATATATATATATATATATATATATATATATATGTCTCGCAGTTAATGGAGGGTAGCTGAAGTCCCCTAAGAGAATGGTGTTCAGCTTAATGCATAGGGACTGTTTACTAGATGGTAGGTGTTATGGGCTGAGGGGGCATAGAGGGGAAGGTCCTATAATTAGCCAAGATGTGATAAGGGTCTTATTAATGGTAAACAAGTGAAGGAGTTTCAGATTGTTATCTTGTCTAACTAGCCTAAAGGCATTATTTTTACAAATACGGAGATAGCATTGCTTTTAGCATCTCCATCTAGTGCTGTGATCCTGAAAGTGTACAAGGCATAGAAACCATATACTGATGGGGTGCTGTTAATAGTTTTGAACCATGTTTCTAAAAAGACACATATATCAATGTTTTCCAGGGAAGAAGTGCTTGTGGGGTGTGGAGTTTTTTTTTTTTCTTGCTAAAGCTCCTTGCATTGAGCAGCAATACCCTTATGTTATCCAGATTCTGTTTTGTTATGTTGGAAGCTTTTGATAACTGATGTTGCTTAAAAAAGACAGTGCATGGCATGGACAAAGTTTTAATAAATCTATGAAATCATTGGGGATATGGGTGCAGGCCATCCCTGGCAAAGCAGTTAGGACTGCCTACCATTTCTTCCAGGGCTGATATACTCTGGACCCCTTTGAAAGATACCGGAAGCTAAACCAATATTGAAGTCAATAATCTTTTGTTCCTCTTGCAGCACCATTTTTCAGAGTGGTAAAATGTTGCTGAAGACTAGGCTCATACTTGCCTCAGACACATTCTCAGAGAATCAATCATGCATCTCTTGATATTATCCAGGGAGGTACATATCAAGTCATTACACCCAAGTGCACTATAACTGTGTCATATGTGTACTTCTGGTGCAAGGACTTGAGTGCCTGTGTGATGCAGCAAATCCTTGCACCTGATAGGCAAATGACCATGACCTTCTCTTTGCACTGCCTGGTGACTGGTGCAACAGTGTATTTCACAACTGAGTCACCTATGACAAAGATGTTGGATTGTGTGGAAATTTGCCTTATAGGCTTTTGAACCCTTTGATGTATGTTTCAAGGTGGATGCTACTTGTGCTCTCTGTTTATGATGCTGCTGTGGCAACTTGTTTCTTAGTTACATTTAGAAGGCCCTTGTAGTTTAGGTAGGCTACTTTTAAGAGTCCCAGCTTATGTAGGTCTATGTATTTGGTCAGATCTGTATGTGATAGGTTTAAAGTGGTGTTTTGTGGTACTGACCGACTGTTTATTTAAAGTGTCTTCATGTAAGAGTATTAACCTACTGTATCTCTCATAAACTGTGCCACTTTGTTTAAGTAGTAGGTGGTTGTTAGTAAATATGAGACAAATGCTACATTGTCTGAGGATGTCCATTTCAACCAAGCTGGCTACAGAGACAGTTACACAATACAAATCCATGATTCAAGGTGCTTACAAATGTGGGCTGAGGGTGGATATCATGTGAGAAGTTTGCAGTTGATTACTGGTGGTACTGTCTGTCTAGTAGTGACGATAGTGCCGGTCTCAACACAACCGTATGCAGCTAGGAATCAGTAATCCTTGGCTACTTCTCTCAATAGAGGTAAAATATAGCATTACTCCAAAGCTGCTTCCTGAGAAGTTAGTATTAACCCAGATGTTGCTGGTTTAGTTCACTTGCTATAGTATATTCTTAGCAGATAACATGGTTAGACCTTACAGCAACTGGACTTGGCAGATAGCCAAACTGCTTAACAGCCCTGAAGAGGTTCTCAACAAAATTGCAACCAAACTATGCAGTGACATCACATACACACTGCCAAATCAGAGGGCAGCAGGAATCAATGCCCCTCTGCTCTTTCTCTCACCAGAAGCAAAGAAGTAGCATAAGTTCTATGACAGTTCCTAGGAAGCAATTTCTAGGCTTTATTGTGATTGGAAATCTCAAGGATGACTAAAGTGCGATATCCCTGTACTCCAACTCTCAATAGCATAATACAGAAGCACTATTCCCAAGCTGATTCCTGACAAACTAGCTTTAATAGTCTAAGGGGAGAGACTTACCATTTAGATATTTCAGTGTCCAGTAGAATAAGCAGATGAGATGAGACTAGAAGAAGCTTCCAAAATCAAACTTTCAGTAAGGGCAGGCAGGTCAAAAGATAGGCAAAATTCCATCGCAGTGACACATCAGCAGTGGTCTAACAGTACTTGTACCTAAATAACAAATCCTATTTTTCAGCTCCTCCTACCAATTAGCTTGATTTAATTCATTTTCAGGCAGCAAATGGAAAAGGGAGTTTTTTCTAACTGACCTTAGCCAAAAACTTTTAATACTCAGAGAAAAAAAAACTTTAAGGTAAAACAAATTTTAAAATAAAAAAACTGTAATATATAAGAACAAAAAAATATATGGAACTATCCATATCTAAAACGGAGAACTCCAATCCAAAATCAAATGCAGTCAGAGCTTTTCCAGCTAAATAAGAATGCATCTAAATAGGAATACAGCTAAATAAGAAATCCTATTCCTCAGGTCCTGTCAAGAATAAACTATGCTTAATTCCTTTTCAGTCAGTGAAAGGAAAATGATTTTTTCCTAACTGACCCTAGCCAAAAACTTTTAAAACTCCAAAAAAATTAAGGTAAAGCAAAATTTAAAGTAAAACAAACTGCAATATAATAACAGCAAAATAAGAAAATAATGAGAGTGTTTGTTTGTATCTTTCTGCTTTGCCCGGTTAGGGGTCGCCACATCGGAACTCCGGTCCGCTAATGATTGGCAGTAGATTTTTACGTACTGGCTTGCCGGGCCTAATGCACAACCTTCAACAAAGGAACGCCCATTCACGCATGTCGCTACACAGAAGACGCTCTAACTGAGAATCGAACGGGCAACGTCTAACTGTGAGGCGACAACGCTACCGCAGCACCACCACCTCATAAGAAAATAACGGAAGTGTATAAAGCTTAAATGGAGAGATCCAATTGGAAATCCAATTCAGTCACACACCAGCAGTAGTCTCATACCACTTGCAGCTAAATAATAATGCAGCTAAAGAAGTAATGCTATTTCTCAGCTCCTCCCATTAATTATCTAAACGCAATGGGCCAGATTCTGTAAAGTTCAAAGAAGCTATTTACAGACAATGCAACACACTGAAAGAAGACCTCGGTGCCCCTGCTGTGGACATGATTTCAGAAGACACACTGAAGGTAGTCCAAGTGTTTAGATATTCAGTGTAAGATAATTATGGATTCTGTACATACTCGTCTGATTGCAAAACACACAGTGCATGGACAACGCAACTTAAATGTGACAAACTGCCATGCCAACTCTGTTTCTGAAAATCTCGGTGCATGCTTTACGGGCTTCTAGGAATTAAAGCTAGAGTTTGCCAAATTCTGTAGCAAAAGAACAATCAATGAAATACAACAGGCTGCAGTGATACAAGCCATAAATGAGGCTGTGGCTGTGTGCCATAGAAAGCAGTCAGACCAGCAAATAATTGACAGATAACACCTAAACAGATAACTTGTGCAGGCTGTCTGCAATATGTGTGTCCCGCACATGTCTGTATAGACCTTACAAGGAAACCCCATCCTACTTGAAATGAAAGCATTTCACTCAGTCTAGGTGCTCTTGCACCTGAAACATTCCAGATACACATGGGGGATGCTGTGGGAGTGTCACAAACAGCTACAAGCCTTATCCTGGCAAAAGTCCTGGAAGCAATGTGTAGCAAGGTGGATGGCACACTTTCTATCCACCCCTGTGGACTGGAGAACTGTACTGCATCAGTTCTATAACACTGCAAACTTCTCACAGGTACTAGGTGCAATAGATTGCACACACATACCTAACAAGACATTAGTACATCCTGAAGCATACTGATACATAAACAGAAAGGGCTGGCTATCCATCAACTGCCAGGTTGTATGTGCAGCAGATGGTAGCATACCAAACATCATGGCAACACACCTGAGAAGTGTCCATAATGCTGGCATATGGAGGGAAAGAGGAATGAGGGATGCATTCCAGCAGGGTGATATACCTGAGGGAACTAATACTAGGTAAGTATACCAGCACAGCTAGGATATAAGCTAAAGATACCCCTTACAACAATATCTATTCTGACCAAATGTGTTTTCATTCCCCATAGCAGGTAACTGTGGTTATCCACATGAAACATGGCTAACTACCCTGTATAGAGAACCATCCAACCCTGCACAGTAGGCCTACAATATCATACACGCAACAACCAGAAGCACCATAGAGCATGTGTTTTGTGTACTGAAAGCCAGGTTCAGATGTCTGGACACATCTGGGGGTGCACAGCAATACATACCTGAGAAGGCAGCACAGATAATAACAATATGTGTGCCATGCTACACAACATGCTAACTACTGCACATGATGGTCTTTCAGCTGCAGGTGTGGGCGAACTACCTCAAGAAACCCGGCTATCTAAAGAGTACATCCCATAGGTATCAAAGTAGGAGCAGGTGGATGTAGGGGACAGGGGACAAAGGCTTAGGCAATGTAGGGAGTGACCACAAATACAAGCCCAGGCAACATGACAGTGTCTGACCCACAACTTTGAATCATGACAAGACACATTCACATGAGTACACGGATTAAACACTAATGTTCAGTTGTTGTCCCACCACAGCAGTACAGAGTGAATCTAATGGAAATCACCCCCTAGATTACACTTTGAGAATTAGACATAACACAATCATTATATTATATTAAAATATGAACATATGCAAATGTGTCACAACAGGGATCATGCACTCAGGGCACAAATGGCACAGGTATACATACACATTCAGATTATTGAATAATTGTATGGAAAACAATAAAGGACAGAAATCAGTGCTACGCATTCTTATTATTACAATAAAATAACATGAAAAAAGTGAAACCACACAGGACACAATGCAGAACATTTAATATCCACAGAAGAATATATGAAAGTAAAGTAGTAATTCAGTAATATGAGACAGCTATGATTATGACACTGTGGGACACATTCCAACGCAGTCTAGGGAGACCTTGCTGATGTCTCACACCATGGTCCACTCTGCCCCAACCATGTACAGAAAACACATTACCCTGGTTGCTTCACAAAAGAGATTGATGAGGTGACGGCACCATGTTGAGGTCAAAGAGCATGACTGTGAGTTGAAGGCCCCGTTGTGACAGGCAGTACCACAGGAGATGAGCTAGCAGCTGAACTCTGTGTAGGTTGGACCATAGACACTGATGTTTTATGGCCAATGATGGTTTTATGGACAGGTGGCCTACCTCTCTCATGTTGCAATCTTTGAGCACAGTCAGGGAACACAGAATTTTCCTGGTGCTACAACATTGCTGCAGTGCTGTATAAGCCACAATTTCTACTGACCATGCCACAGCTAGCAAACTCACATTTTGAGCTGCCAATACAGCCATTATCTCACCATGTCTGCGCTCTTGTCTTTCATGCATCTATGGAATATGCAAGTGCACAGATGTTTGACAAACTTCATTCCTATGTCTTTTATTTGCCTTCATCAGGAGGCAGACACTGTCTGACACCTGTCCATGCACAACATTATAGGCATGTCTAGGTCTACTGTGATGCCCTCTTTCAGGTTGCTGTGGGGAACTGCTATCAGCAGTGGTATCAGCTGAGGTCTATCATTCAATGGCCTCACCCTATTCAACATCCAATGTCCCATCATCCTCTGAATGGCTTGACAGGTTCTCCTCCACATCTGAGGCTACAGCTGCAGCAACATCACTGTCAACATCTTGGATGGACTCTCCCAGGATGTCAATGTCCTGTGTGTCAGGGGCCATAATACCATGCTGAGACACATCTAAACCATGTCATGGTCACAGAAGAGGCTGATGGATGATACATATAGTTGATGTGCTACAAGATACAGATCGGGACAATGTTCATACATCACATGATGGATAGCATCAAAGATGCATGACATATATGTCTCTCTGCAATGTTACAAATAATAATAACTTTACATCAGGTGTACTGTATGTATATTTCATGGAATCTATATACAAGGAGTATATATTTCAGTTATGAGGCAAAAATACATGACATTTGTGAGGAATACAAACAAAACACACCTGGCAACTCCTCATGGGAAGATTGTGCTATTGAAAAGTGGTGAACTTCAACTATTGTAGGGGTAAAAAACAGCATCAGTGATCACATCATTGCCACTATTAACCATGTGAACACAGTTAAAATATACAGAAGATTTTATCATACACATACCACTCGTACGTGCAGTTGATGAGGTTGTGGCAGACTGGCCTAGGAATGGAAGGAAGGACACAGTATTAATGGAAGACAGCAACAGAATTAACAGGTATGAAACACGGTTTGTAACATACTACTGACAGACTCCTGCTGGATAGGTTGTGGGTTGTATTGTGGATCCTGCAGTGGGAAAGTAAAGAGAAAGACAACGCAGTCATGCATTTATCAAAAACAATACTGACAGCAACACATATATAACACAGTAATAGGGGCTGTAGATCCTTACAAGATGGACTTTGCACATGTATACCAGATAGGCCTGTGTTGAAAAATATTGACATAAATGTCATGTATCACATATGTGCTA
This sequence comes from Protopterus annectens, assembly GCF_019279795.1. Classification (NCBI taxonomy): domain Eukaryota; kingdom Metazoa; phylum Chordata; order Ceratodontiformes; family Protopteridae; genus Protopterus; species Protopterus annectens. The sequence goes on along the minus strand of NC_056732.1, from coordinate 1,246,966,518 downwards.
CACATTAATGCAAGCTATGACAACTTTACTGTAAGAGGCCTGGTCTGTCTGAACTTGAACCTACGCAGCTTGGCCCCCCCCCACTGGATGTAGCTGTAGTGTACAATGTTAGGGAAGTAACAAGATGACAGTAAACAGAAGTTCCATGAAATGAATCTGAGGCATCAGCAGGTAGTGGTCACAGTCACCTGCTCTTCTATGATTTAGCCCCAAAGTAGCTGAACCTACGAATATTAATGCCACACAGCATTACAAATGTTGTTTGGACTGCTCTGTCTGCACTTCAGTTGTATGAATACATGTCATTATACTTACATTCATCGCCCTCACCCTGTGCTGAAGTGTGCGCACAGCTCAATTCTGCTGCTAGAAATCAAAAATAACAATGCATGAATATGCATTCTACAACAATATGCAGTGATTGTCTCTATACCCAGCCATGTTATGGAAAGAAAGATATAAATATCTGGCCTGGAACTCAAGCTTCAATGCCACCCCTGGGTATGTGTCGCTCCCCTGCTGCTATATGCAGTGAAGCCAGAAATATTGTGATGTTATTGGAGATTAGTGGGGGTCCACCATCTATGGCATCCTTTGAGCTCTCATAACATCTTTATCTGCTGGCTGCATGAAGGATCATGTCTGAGCATCATCATCTACAGGCATCATGAGATTGGTTGTTAACTCTGTGATGATGTGAGGTATTGCCAGCTATGCTAGAAGAAGTAGGGCAGTGGATGTGTAACATATGCCAGCACAGCCACCTGGAATTTAGTAAACAATTGCATATTTGAATGTCAAACTGATTTGTACAGATGCTTGTCTTGAAAATGTATTTGTAAAGTTGCTTGTATTAAAAAGGTATTAACAGTGTGCCTTGCTTGAAAGAAAAGTAAGGTACATGCATTATTTCAACTGTTTAAATGTATATATTGTAACAGGGAATACTGGAAGAGAAGAGGTTAATCTCAATCCACCTGACTTTGAGAAATACTGGGCCTAAGATGTTATCCCATAGTTTTGAATGCAGTCAGAGACAAAATGTCTGTGAGAAGCTTGCTTAGTAGTTCTGTAGGAGGAGTAAAAGTGCTAAAATTGTTATACGACTTCCAGAAGCTGCAGCAGATCTTTGCAAAGTTCTGTGTGTGTGTATTACTGACACATAGGTGCTAAATCCTGGCAGCTTCGAGCCAAAGAGGATAGTGTGTTAACCAGAAGTCAGATGATCAAATGTGATGTCATCCTGTAAGTTATCACAGAAATAATATTTAGATATTATATTGAGAAGTCTCTCAGTCAGACTGACCAGTCTGTCTCTTGGAACCTGACAAAGACGGAAGACCACTCACCTACTTCATCTTGCCTTGCTCTAGAAAATGGAACAGGGAATAGTATACAGTTTACATTAGTCAGGAAAATATAATGAGATTAGTTAAGTATTGTTTTTCTGCATCTGTGTGAATCTATTTTTCTGTGTTATTTTAATATCTTCTGTGTCTGAAACTCTGGTGTTTACTGTAAATAGATATTTAGCATTTTCATGTTCTTTTATCATTTATTATTAAATATACTTAAACTTTTCATTGTGACTGGTTGTTGTTGTGTCTTTCGGCTTTTCTCGGTTAGAGGTCGCCACAGTGGAACTCCGGTCCACTAATGATTGCCAGTAGATTTTTACATGCTGAGTTGCGAGCTCTGACGCACAACCTTCAACAAAGGTACGCCCATTCATGCATGTCTCCACACAGAAGATGTTTTAGCTGAGAATTGAACAGGACAACGTCATACTGTGAGGTGACAATGCTACCGCAGCACCACCACCGCGACTGCAGCACCACCACCATGACTGGTCCTTTTAGAAAATATTTAAGCTTTGAGAATATTTGCATATATGTATATATATATATATATATATATATATATATATATATATATATATATATATATATATATGTATATGGATATTTATATATATATATATATATATATATATATAGTTTTATATATATATATATATATATATATATATATATATATATATATTTGGTGACAACTGTGGCCACTCCTAAAAGCCAGGCTGTTTGGTCAACATTACCATTTGTATTAATATTAATTTCACTCAGTATAATTGGTAAGTGCATTATAGTAACTGACTGGTGGCAGTGGATCTACCTTATAGTCTGGGCAAAGTTGGTAGAGCTGGTAATCTGTGTCAGCCTTTCTCAGGTGTGTGTGTGTGTGTGTGTGTGTGTGTGTGTGTGTGTGTGTGTGTGTGTGTGTGTGTGTGTGTGTGTGTGAAAATTAAATCTCAAAGAGTGTGTGTGTGTGTGTGTCAGCTACTTGTAGCAGGGACACGAAGCACTGGTTTCACAGAGAGGGCGCTGGAGAACTTGGCTTGGACACTTGGCTGAGGACATAAGCCTACAACTGTGCCAGTGGGGAGCCTTACTGGGAACCTGGGGAGAGACAGAGAGAGAAACCCAGACCCTGGGCTGAGTGTGTTCCCTGTGTGCTTTTAAGGGAAAATTGTGCTTGATGCAGACAGGTCTGCATCTGGAAATACTGAGTATCTCCATTTGTATTCCAAGGGAATGTCCCTCTCCAGTGTCAGTGGTGAGGATCAGGCTCCTTGATTACTGGTCCAAAATGGGGATGTCTCAACCCAGCATTTAACATGTTGGTGAGGTCATTCCTGATTTATGTCTTTAAACTGTATTGCCAAAATGGCCAAGGAATCTCTCTGTCCATGTTGCTGGAGAGCATCAATGATGATTTAATTTTCCTGGGGAAAGAAGTTGTCATTCCTCTGACATGTGGCCATCTGAAAGACAGTGATAGGCAGGTGATAATATTCCTGTGTGAGCCCATTTATGGAGTTGAGTTTATGGACAGTGCATGTCAACATACACATGATGCATTCCTGTGCAATTCAAAGGTCTGTATAACACTGTCTGTGACAAATACTAATGTGACATATTATTTATTTATTGATTGATTGATATTTGATTACTGAGAAAGTCTGACTGGGCAGAAGCCCATTTTGTGGAGGCCCAGGGAGAAAAGCTCCGAATTATTACGAAACATTTTAAGAACAATAATTTTTCAATCTTTAAAAATAAAACAAAATTTGTAGTTTAATTATAACAAATTAGACATAATATAAAACATTGGTTAAAAACTGATACAAGGTATATGACAATTATTTAATATTGTTAGGCAATATTAGACAGTTTGTAGAGAAAGTAAAGGTAAGTTACTCTAATACAAACATGAATTACAATATGAGGTGAGGGAAAACAGGTTTATGGTATAAGAGAGAAAGTCAGGGCAGAGAATTAGATAGCTGTAAGGAAGTAAGTGAAGAAGGGAGAGTAAGAAAAGATACTTGTTCACATTTAGGGATATAGTTTATTCTGGATTTGAACAAATACAGAGTGAGATTTTAGCTTGGAAGTCTTTTAGAGTGGTTTTGAAAGATGGTAGGGAGGGTATACACCTGATGGATACAGGTAAGGAGTTCCAGGCCTTAGCAACCTTGCACAAGTACAGACAATGCCCAGCAGATTTGCTAGGCTTATAGACAGACAGGAGCTTTTGGTCACTGGATCCCAGTGGCCGGCTGGAAACATAGTTCTGTAGAATGTTTTTTAGTGCTGGACAGGCAAATTGATTCTGGATAATTTTGTTGGTGGTAAGAATTTGTACATATGTTAGTTCTAACTAATTTAGGCTTTTCAGTGCTATATAGTGGTGGGTTCTGTAAGAGGTATTTGCTGCAAATTTAGCAACTTTGTTATAGCATTGTTCAAGTTTAATTTCTGTGTAGCCTGGAGGTTACTAAGGATGGGAACACCATAAAGAAGAGTTGGGAGGAGATAAGTAGTGGCAAGTGTAGCTTTAGTTGCATCAGTGAGAATGTTTTTGGCTCTATAAAGCATCCCTAGTTTTTGATGAGTTTTTCTTATGTAATTTGGTATAGGCAGGTGAAATGTAAAATTATCATCCACTATCACGCCTAATAGTTTGCTATGAGAAGTGACTTTAATGGTTGTATTATTAAGAGACAATACTTTAAATTTTGCTTTTTCATGAGACAGGGATTTGGGAGAAAAAGTAGTAGTTTGGTCTTTTTTGGGGTGAGCATGAGTTATGAGTTACAAAGTCATGTTTCAGTGGCTGTTAAAGCTACCTGAGTAATTTTTTGGAGGTGTACCATGCTGTCACATGTGCAAATGAGTGGAATCATTTTGCCTACTGTATACTGTGGCCTGTTGTGTGGAAGCATAGAGGGTGTTGCTAAAAATGTTAAGGAGCAGGGGACCAAGGATGGAGCCTCATTGTACAACGGTGGTGAATGGGAGGTAAGAAGAGGGCATGGAGTATAATTTTACTAATACCTATTGGACAGGTAGCTTTTGAACCACAGAAAGGTGGGCTGTGACAGACCAAGTGAGGACATTTGAAGTAGAAATTTTTGTGACAAACTGTGTTGAAGACTTTACACAAGTCTAGAAATAAGGAAGAGACTAGTTTGCCATTACCAATAGCTTTATCGACAGTATCTATGTAAGTTAGAAGGGCAGTGCTAGTTCTATGGGAAGGACGGAAACCATGTTGTGTTGGGGATAAGAGTTCTTCCTGCAGGAGATAGTCTTGCAAATGTTTCTGAATACATTATTCAAGTATTTTGGCAAGGGGAGATAAGATTGCTATAGGTCTAAAATTATTAATATTTGTTGAATTTCCTCCTTTGTGTGACTTTTTCCAGAGATAGGGAATATGAGATTCCTGGAGTGCCCTATTTATATGAACTGAGATAGGATAGGCAATCCTGCTGTCTGCTACCTTTAGGAACTCACTTGAAAGGGCATCAGCTGAAGAACAGCACAGTTTAAGTTTGTTTAACAGTAGTTTTGTATAGGATGTTGGCACAGGTTTGAAGGTAAAAGTAGATATGGTGATATGTGGCTGTTGGGCAGGGTTGGGATTTGATGTTGAGGAATCATTACTTAGAGATACTATCTATAAAATAAAAGTTTAACTGCTTTGCAGTTTTGAGTGGTGAGTTATCAGGAAAGGGGGTTTGGGTTGAATTTTTGGCTGGGATATAAGATTTCTTTAATGGACGTCCAAAGTATTATTCTGAAAGTTATTACAGTATAGTTTTTTTTTGTCTTCATTTATTTGCTTTTTAGTATGATTGCAAAGCATTATGAGGTTTTCAAGATAATGAGGTGTTTTAGATGTCTGCCATTCTTTCCATGCTTTTTCTCTATCCTGAATTAGAATTCTACTATTTTTGGATAGCCACATTGCATTATTTGTTTTCATTCTCTTCCGTTTAGGAGGCACTAGGCTATTTAGGATATTTAGGAAAGTTGTACTGAAGTCAATTACATCATTGTCTAAGGGGTGGATCTTTAGAAAGTTCCAGTTAATAGATGAAAGTGTACTAATGAACATTTCTAGGTTAAACTTGGAAAGGTTACATATTGTTTTACAATATGCTGTTTAACTGAATGCATGAGGTGTCTTTTCTTATAGATTGGGAGATGATCACTGAGACAGTCTGACATTTTACCTGTGATGGAGTATCTGCTAGGAGCTGATACTAGGATCCAGTCTAATAGAGAATTTAATGTCTTAATATAATTTATGGTGTTATTAATTAGTTGTGTGAAACCATATAAGTTCATGCTAGATGTAGGGGAGCTAGATGTAGGGGAGTTAGAGTTTATGTCCAACTAATTGACATTCACTTCATCTAAAAAAGTAAACATTTTCCTTGTGGAAATGCTATAGATATCCAATGTAGAATATCTTGCAGTATAGCTGTATTGTCAACAGGAGAGATATAAAGGATAGTAATACATATTTGTTTATAATTGTTTATTTTGAGAAAAGCAATAAGAAGCTCTGTTGAGCTGAATTTTGGTGTTGGTTTGCTGTAAGGGGAAATGTGGTAGGTATTGAGAAATATTAAAGTAATACCACCACCTTTTCTCTAAACTGTCATTATGGATGATATAGCTAGGAGGTATAGCTTAAGAATCATTTATGCTGGTTTTAAGCCAAGTTTCAGTTACAGTGAGAACATCAAGCTTATGTTGGGTAATCCAGGCATGAAGTCCTGCAGTTTTATTTCTTATTCTTCTAACATTTATTGCAGCAAAAATTTGATCAACAGGGTTGGGGACTGGCTGTTGTTGGTTTACAGAAGTGTGTGAGATAGAATTATCTTTGTGTTCATTCAGATAGGTGGGGCCAGGATTAGGATGTATATCCCCTCCTAGAAGGATTTTAGCATAGTGTGGAATCATGCATAATTGTTTTCTGGACAGGATTCTTTCACTTGATTTTGTTTTGGTTTGAGTTGAAGTACCCTATATTTGGAATAAAGGTGAGAGGCAATATTAAACAGGTTTGGCATAATGTATGGAGAGTGCAAAGAGGAAGTATGGCTAGGTGGTTGTGATAGAACTGCAGGAATGTTGCTATATATCGAGTTGTGTTAGGATGAAAGATGGCACAGTAGGAGGAGTAAAACAGAGGATAAGCTGTACAGTAGCATAATTAAGTACAGGAATCTATGTTTTATAGATGCCAGGTAGTGGGGAAGTAGCGAGGAAGAACGAAACAAGAAATTGCAAGATAGTAGGAGACTCAGTGATGGTGGATTATGAAATCTGGAAGAGGGTAAGTAAGGAGAGAAGTATTTTCTATAAAAAGGAAGAGAGGCAGGATGTCCTGATATCTTCTTTGGAATGTAAGGAATAGGGGACTACTAAAGGCTAGAGTATAATAATGTAGTCAACATAAGAAGAAATGAGGGTTTAAAAAAACTCTACTAAGCAGCAAAATTATACAGAGGCAATAAAGTGAATTTATTTATTTATTTATTATTTATTGTCATTTATTTATTTATTGACATTTGTTGACCGGGAAAGTCCACTAGGTCAGAAACCCATTTTCAGTGGAGGCCCGGGGAGAAAAGCTCCACAGGTAATCAAATATTGTACAGAACAAATACAAAGTGAAAGAGATATACATGTATTAGCATAGGGTGGGGAGTAATAGTATATAGTTAATACATAATTATCAGACTCTATGGATACATAATAACATACTTTCAATCACAAGAAAGTAATCATAATCATTAGTAAATTACACATATCAGGTAGGAGAAACAGTCGTATAGAGGAGGAAGAAAATAATACAACATAATTAAAAAGTAGGATCTGAGTATTTACGTGCGTGAAGTTAACGAGGGGGGGGGGTTAGCCCTTATTATAAAAAAAATAGATGGAGGGAGGACCACAGTAAGTCAGAGCAAGAGAACATGGGAAATATAATAGTAGAGTGATAGTAAGAAATTGGATGTATGTAAGCTCAAAATAGTTTAGCAGGAAGTATACTGATAGAAAACCATAATAATGCAGTGTAAATATACAGCTGTATCAAGCAAATTATCAGAACATGGCACTACACTCATAAGCACAATATAACACCATCACTTAGAAAAAATTCATGGGATTAACCATTACAACAAAACACTGTAATATATATATATATATATATATATATATATATATATATATATATATATATATCTGGGTCAAAACAATGATTTGCTATAAAGTCAACTCACAAAACAATGAGATGATGTCACCAAAAATTTAAATGAATGAACTCCAGGAACGGCATACTTTGCCTTTGGGAAACTAATCACTTGGCCACCAATAAGTAAAACACAAACTGAAACAAATTAAACCCACCAAATTGGGGGGCTTCACTCCACACACACACACACACACACACACACACACACACACACACACACACACACACACACACACACACACACACACACACACACCTAACTAAATATACTGTACCAACTCTGAGATCGCACTACAGAGGAGAAAAGGGCAAAGTTCACCATGGTAGCTAAGTGGCTAGTTTCCCAGAGGCGAAATACACCATTCTAGGAGTTCATTCATTTAAATTTTCTCCAACATCGTCTCACTGTTATTTGAGTCGACGTTATGGTAATTCATTGTTTTGACATACAGCTCTCTCTCTCTCTCTCTCTCTATATATATATATATATATATATATATATATATATATATATATATAGAGAGAGAGAGAGATTTTATATATATATATTTATACATACATATATATATATATATATATATATATATATATATATATATATAGAGAGAGAGATATGTAGATAGATATATGTATACATATATATATATATATATATATATATATATATATATATATATATATATATATATATCAGAACACCATTAACTCACATTACATACATAAGTGTTAAAGGGAAACATGCTCAGCATATAAAGCTTATCCAAATCTGAATGAAAGTGTTACAAATATAACATACTACCTAAGTCTTCTCACTGTTTTTTAGGACATGCAGGTTCATATGTAGGTACTAGGCTATCGACCCTGGGGCCTATATAAGCGTAGCTAAAAAAGATCCCTGATTTTTGCCACCCAAGAAAGTTATTTTCTTACACCCCTGTCTAGCAGAGCCACAGAAGTGATCCTGAGGTGAATTTCCTATTTCCCATCCAATTGTCGAGATTTTTCTTAAAGATGGCTAATGAGGAGCTTAGCTTGACATGAATGGGTAGTCTGTTCCAGAGCATGGGAAGTCTCTGGGACAGGAATCTATCCCTCCAGCATGTTTTGTTTATTGTGGTGGTAAGGTTTAGATCCCTGGAGCATTTGGTTCAGAGGGATTGGGGTTTCTTTAAGTGTAGCATGTCCAACAATTCTGGGTTTGACATGGTTTGTATGTTAGGCAAAGGTCGCCTCTGAGTAGGCGATAAGCGATGGACTAGAGTTGGAGTTTTTTGAGATGGTCTGTGTATGGCATCTGTTTGAGGCCAGTATTCCTCTTAGTGAGGTATTTCTGTGGCCTTTCAAGTTGTTGTAGATGTCTTGCGAGGTAAATGCCAAACAGGGCATTCTACTCTATAATGGGTTTGATGAGGGATGAGTAGAAAAGAACAATGACCTCATTTTTTCAGGAGGTGAACCTCTTTGTGATGAGGTGTGTCACATAGAAGGATTTCCCGACTCAAAGGAGAGACTATTGTCCACCTGTGTCCCAAAGTCTCTTATCACACTTTCGGTGTTTAGTAGGCTACCGCCTATGTGGTAGTTCATGACTACAGTGTTTTTCCCAAAGGGGATGACAATCCACTTCTTGGCATTGAGCTTGAGGCCATGACTTTGACACCAAGCATCAGTCTCAGTGAGGCCCCTTTGTAGAATGTCCACCTCATTAGGCGATTCTATTATGGCACCTAGTTTGCAGTCATCTGCGAACTTCGTTAGCTAAAGACCTGCTGTATTAGCCTGGAATTCTGAGAAGTAGATGCCAAACAGGAGAGGACCCAGGACTGAGCCCTGTGGTACTCCACTTATCACTGGTCTGAAGTAGAATTTGGAGTCGGCTACTTTCACTGTGTGAGTTCTGTCAGTGAGCCAGTTGGCCACCCATCTTGCGACATAGGGATTTATGCCCAGTCTAGTGAGTTTATCTATAATTCCAGAGTGGGGGATGGTGTCAAAAGCCTTGGCGAAGTCAAGATAGGCTGTGTGCACCACCTTACCCTCATCCACGGCTCTGGTGACTGCTTCAAAGAAGTCAATAAGGTTTAGGGGACATGACCTACCTTTTACAAACCCAAACTGAGTGGGGTCCAGAGTTTGGAGGTTACCTATTTCCTTGTTTATAAGCACCAAGATGATACGTTCCATGGCCTTGCAGACCAGGCTCATCAGGCTAATGGGGCAATAGTTCCCGGGGTCTGTGGTGGTGCCCCCTTTGTGGAGTTGGATAACCATCACTGTGCACTATTCAGTAGGCACAAAGCCTGAAGTGAGGCTATGATTGAACATAGTACTTAGGTGGGGTGCCAGTTTGTTCTGCAGTTCATGCAGAACGCAGCCTGGGATGTTGTCAGGTCCCATGGATGCTGTTTTCTTGGCTTTGGAGAGTGCGGTCTTTACTTGTGCAGCCTTGATTACAGAGGCTTTTCAATCTTCCAGTAAAGTGATGAGCCTTTTGGGGCGTGGGGGGTGAAGTTTGCACTGAACCTGTCTGCCAGGATGTTGGCAATTTCACTTGGTTCTGTATATCTAGTGCCATTCTGCTGTAGCTCAGAGCAGATCTGAGTGTCATCATTGAGAGTCTTAACATAGCTATTAAATGCTTTGTGGTCTTTAGAATCAGTGGCAATTTTATTTTCGTAACTAGATTTGGAGGATTTTATGAGGGATCTCAGCTTCTTACTGAGGCTGACCAGGGAGTTCCTGCAATCAGAGGATTTTATTCTTTTTTGCAACAGCTTCTTACTTCTGTTGTAGAGTTTGTTTAGAGTAGGGGACCACCAGATTGGCTTACTTTTTTTGGAGGATAGCATCTTGGTTCTGTTGGGGATGGCATGATCCGTGCACTCATGCATGTGCTTATACAGTGCATTTGTATAGAATTCAGCAGTTGTACCTCTATTTTCCATCTGTACTGGTGCTGTGAAGCTTGCCACTTCTGTCTTAAGAAGCATGAAGTTGGCTTTGGAGAATTTTTTTACGGTGGTTTCCTTAATGGGGGGTGGGGGCGGGATATTGATGTCTAGGGTGATTAGCTTGTGGTCGGATCTGACCAGCGAGGAGTTGACCTCTGGTGTGGAACATTGGTTGCCCATATTGCTAATGACCAGGTCCAGGATATTGCTGCCCTGGTGGGGGTATGGACAAGTTGATCCAGGGAGTTGGAATTTATGAATTACAGAAAGCATTCAGCAAATGAGTTAGTACATGAGTAGTTTTCACAGTTGATGGTGAGGTAGTTGAAATCACCTATTATTAGAGTATTGAGCTGTACCTTAATATTACCCAGTATATCAAGAAACATGAAGTGGGTATCCTGGGGCATGGTGGGGGATCAGTAACAAGCTACAACCTGGACTGCAGTCTTGCCCAGTGTTAGTTGCAGTTGGATAATTTCAGATGCATTATGTTGAGCAACTAGCCTGGAAGTGTGGATATCCTTAATGAATATGGCCACACCTCCGACTTCAGTGTTTCAGTCCAGGTTAGGTGGCCGAAAGGTGTGGTATGAGTTATAGCCTGGTAATATAGGGGTGCTCTCTGGAGCTTTGAACCAGGTCTCCGTCACTGCGCAGATGTCGATGTTCTCCATTTTAAAGAGTGCCTCGTGTGCATTTTGAGGTTTAGACTTCTAGCATTGAGTAGCATTACCCTCAGATTTTACTTGCTTATAAAACCTGCTATGGTGGTCAGTTTGTCATTTGAACCTTACCTAAAAAGCCACTATAGGGGTAGCAAGAACCTTAGCCAGTATCCAGAATCCCAGGGGCAACAGGTGCAGGCCATCTCTGGCAAAGCATCGTGGTCTGTCGATCATGTCATCCCAGGCAGACAGACACTTGATCCCCTAAGAATGACACCAGAAGCTTAGCCAATTGTTGAAGTCAATCATTTTGTCCTTGTATTATGGTATCATTCTGGGTGATGGCAGGATGCTACTCAGGGCTAGGGTCATACCTGCCTGGGCTACATAATCTGAGAGCTCCTCCATGTCTCTTTTCATGTAGTCCAGGGAGGTACATCTCAGGTCATTCACACCAACATGGACAATGACAGAGTCATATTTGTACTTAATGTGGAGTGACCTGAGTGCTTGCGCTTTGTGGCGGATCCTGGCACCCGACAGGCAGCTGACAGTAACTTTATCCTTGTTTAGCCTGGTGAGTGGGACATCAGTGTGCATGACTATAGAGTTACCTATGACTAGTGTGTTGGGTATGTTGTTTTGCCTAATGGGCTGAGGTTGAGTGGCACACTGATTTTGTGAGCTATGTATCATTTGGGTAGTGTTGGGGTTGATGGTTGCTTGCATTTCTGCTTTGGAGGTCTCTGTTATTTGGGCAGATTTTTATTGAGAGCCTCCATGAATGTAGGTGTGTGTTTTGTGTTACTATATGTGGGTTTAAGTGGTGTAGGTTTTGATGGACTATGTGTTATGTGTGGTGTGGTGCAGGTGTTTAACTTCTCCTCTTGACTGTCTAGTACAGTCTTGGCTGAAGAGAGCTTGGCTTCCAGTTTGGCTATATAACTGCATCTCTCACAGGCTGTAGTGTTGGGTTGTAGGAGGAGAGGGTTTTCAGTGTACATGAGGCAATTGCTGCATTGCCCCAAGATGCCCCGATTCATCAGGTGGACCGGGGAAAATACCAGGAGCTGACCCTTAGACATGCCTGGATAATTGCTTATTAATTTAAGTACTAAAAACTGTTTTCCTCCTTAAAAGTGAGGAAAGTTGAGTGCTGCAGTAATTTGTAAATTATTTAGTGCTTGCAACAAGTTTTGAACAAGAGCTGAGCACAAGGAAACAGTTTGAGTGCTAAAACTAGAAAAATGGCAAGTTCTAAGGGAAAATTAGAAGCACAGACTTTCTGGCACCGGGAATAGTTTAACCCTAGTTAAATGGCGTTGCGTGATGTGCAAAACTGCACAAAAATGGGTTTTTAAACAGAAAGATGAAAGGGATAGAAAAGTGATCAGTTAAAGTGCAAACAGTATCAGAATTCAAAAAACAGTTCAAATAAGTTGCAAAGTTAATAAAAAAACACTTGGAATAGTGCGGCTAGAGAAAAATAAGGAAAAAAAGCAAAACAGAGGTACTTAATCCACTCAAAGTCTCCCTTTTCACTCTCTGCTGGTGTAGACCTCTGCAGGACACCCAGGCAGGATCTTGCTGAGGTAATACAAGTGCAAAAACTACGCAAACACAGGTTTTTAAATAGAAAGATGAAAGGGATAGAAATAGCCCAAATGGCCAATAAAACTACAGGGTCTGAGCTGAAACCACTCCTCTAGCGACAGACAGGCTGCTTAAAGCTCACCACTCTCACTGATGAACAGAGAAGTGTAAGGTCTAGGCAACACAAACTACAAAATAGCCCGGAATTTAGAAAAATCTGAAAACCGGACTATGCTGTTTATAGAAAGGCAGGAAATGAGTAGAGAGATAGGATTTTTTTTTTTTTTCAAAAATTAAAACAGATACAGTAAAACAAACAAACACTTTTAAAGCAGAAAAAGGGCTATCACATTTGAGTGTGTAGCCCTCAACAGTTCAACAGTTGAAAAACACTTTAAAATGATCAGTTAAAGTGCAAATAGTGTCAGAATTAAAAAAAAAAACAGCTCAAATAAGTTGCAAAGTTAATAAAAAACACTTGGAATAGTGCAGCTAGTAAACATAAGCAATAAAAAGCAAAACAGAGGTATTTAATCCACTCAAAGTCTCCCTTTTCTCTATCTGCTGTTGTAGAACTCTGCAGGACACCCAGGCAGGATCTTACTGAGGTAATACAAGTGCAAAAACCGTGCAAACACTGTTTTTTAAACAGAAAGATGAAAGGAATAAATAGCCCAAAATGGCCAATAAAACTGCAGATTTTGAACTGAAACTGCTTCTTCAGGGACAGATAGGCTGCTCCAAGTTCACCACTCTCACTGATGAACACAGAAACTTCCTTCTATTTTAGTATGTCTGGGCAACATAGAAACTACAAAACAGCTCAAAATTCAGCAAAATCTGAAAACCGGACTCTACTGGTTACTGAAAGGCAGGAAATGAGTACAGAGATTAAAACAGATACAGTAAAACAAACAAACACTTTTAAAGAAGAAAAATGGCTATCACACTTGAGTGTGTAACCCTAAACAGTTCAACAGTTGAAAAACACTTAAAAATGATCAGCTAAAGTGCAAACAGTATCAAAATTAAAAATAGTTCAAATAAGTTGCAAAGTTAATAAAAAACACTCAGAATAGTGCAGCTACCAAAAATAAGCAATAAAAAGCAAAACAGAGGTACTTAATCCACTCAAAGTCTCCCTTTTCACTCTCTACTGCTGTAGAAATCTGCCGGACACCCAGGCAGCATCTTGTTGAGGTAATACAAGCCCAAAATGGCCAATAAAACTACAGATTCTGAGCTGAAACCACTCCTCCAGTGACAGGCTGCTCACAGCTCACCACTCTCACTAATGAACAGAGAAGTTTTCTTCTATCTTAGTAAGGTCTGGGCAACACAAAAATTACAAAACAGCCCAGAATTTAACAAAATCTGAAAATCAGACTCTACTGGTCATAGAAAGGTGGGAAACTAGTAGAGAGATAGGATTTTTTTTTTTTTTTTTTTTTTTCAAAAATTAAAACAGCTAAAACAAACACTTTTAAAGCAGAAAAATGGCTAGCACACTTGAGTGTGTAGCCTTCAACAGTTGAAAAACACTTAAAAACAATCAGTTAAAATGCAAACAGTATCAGAATTAAAAAAAAAAAACAGTTCAAATAAGTTGCAAAGTTAATAAAAAACTCTCTGAATAGTGCGGCTAGCAAAAATAAGCAATAAAAAGCAAAACAGAGGTACTTGATCCACTCACAGTCTCCCTTTTCTTTTTCTGCTGCTGTAGAACTCTGCAGGACACCCAGGCAGGATCTTTCTGAGGTAATCCAAGCAAGTACAAGAACTGTAATAACATATGGAACATATTTGCTCTATGAAGAAAGATAGTGACTGAGTGTAACAGGAGATAACACTGAGGGGATATTTAGCAATACATTCTACTACAGTGACAAAACCACCTTCAGGTTAATTTATAAATGATATCAATCAGTTTATAGCCAGAGCAAAGCAATTTACAGAGAGATGCAAGTAAAACATATAAAAAGTAACAACAATGCCTTCATACATAACTTATAATATTTTTACAGTTCATGAATGGGATTAGAACCCCTCACACTAAATATATGTTAAATGGAAATCCAAAGACAACAACATCATGCCACAAGAGTCAGCATGCATTTTGCATAAAAATACTACAGAAGGTAACAATTGAACAACTTAAAGAAAGCACTGGAAAACCTCAGGATACATAGACAGTACGGACCATTTCTAGACTGAGCATCTAGTTAGATCACCTTTGTTGAGAAGCATCACTGAAGAAATATCGGTAACAACACATATTTTTAACAGTTTTGTTAAGAAACATGAATTAAGGCATATCCATAATATAAACATATTACATAGTGATAGTGTCAGAATCGGTAGATTTCTGTAGTTACACCACAGAGTGCAAGGAATTACCAGTAAGAACTGAGAATGATCCATAAATATGCTGTTATATACTCTTCAGATTTGCAATGTGAATTTTTCTATACAACTGCATATGGGACTGAAACCAATTTCTTAAAATAGCAACACCTGTTAATAAATTTCAATCAAACATCAGCCAGTAACTTACACCAACTTCTATTAAACATGACATTTTGAGTAAAAATTTAAACAGGTAACTTTGGAAATGACTGACTGGAACAGATGTAATAATCACCAAAACAGAAATTCTACCATTTGCCAATGTACCTGTCACTCCAAATCACAGAAACAAAGTGCACCTAATGTGTACACACCTTTAAGTACCATTTGCACCATACATAATTAAGGAGGTTCATTAAAATTCAAGGTTCTGAAATCCCACTTGTGCACCTCTGTGTAAATTGGTTTCATGCACAGTAACACCCAGGTGTACTACGTAAACACCTAATAGGTATCAATAAACAGTACCATGTATGGCATGTACCCATTATCTGCCAGTGATAACATGACATCAGTGCCACTTCCAAATACTGATTTTGATACACTTACAGATCAGACCATTGCTAACTGTGAAGTGAGTGGCACCTCAGTCATCAATTCTCTATTTTTGTATTTTTAAGGCTTTTTCCATTTGAGGATCATAATGGCTAATTTGAGGAGGCTGAGATGTGTCCCTTCACCCAAATGGACCAAAGAGTGACCACCCAGATGTTGACTGTGTATGCCAGAGTGGAGCAACAGATGAGGGCCAAGCTCAAGAACTTTGCCATGATAGACATATGGAACTGAGTCATGATGGATCACCAAAGATGGACAAGGATCTACTACACTGGAGTGCAGGTTTGCCACTGTTATGATGACCTGCATCAGCGGGATGTGCAGAAGCTTTGAAGAATGGTTGCTGAGCTACAGAGGTAGCCTGTAGAGCTCTACAGTAAGTGCCGCTGTCCTACGTATACCTACAGAATTTATACATATATATTTCTGTCCCATATATATCAGACAGATGGTTTTATAAGTATGAGTAGCTGCTATGACAATTGGCTCATGTGGATAATTAAGTGGACATGGTAACTGCTGTCCTTATAAGTGTGTGTGTTCAATTACCTTGCTGTTAATTTAATAATGTTTATAATATCCATAATTATAACCTTTGTAGATATACATGTTTTACAACATATATCGACATAATTTCATATAGCCACTGTCCTCATGCATCACTAATGCCTATAACGAATAGGCCATGGATGAATGCATACTTTGTAGTTTTCCATTATGGTATCAAAGTATCATCTACTGCACTGTTATACATCGGGACAAAAACACATACATAATTTCTTTAATTCATTATTCCTAATAAAGTAAACAGCCATGTTTATTTAAGACAAAACGGAATGCCTGTCTTACTGTTAACACATATGTTATCAGTTATGTGTTAATAGCTGTTATTTCTTTACAATAAAATGTCCAATATGTGTCTGCAGTTTCCTTATTTATCCATTCTCCACAGGAATTCAACAAAACACCTGCAATACTTGTTTGTTAAAATGAAAATCCTGCTGCCTGTTATTTTGGCCTGTAAGAAAAGAGACCAGCATGCCTAGATTTTGGTGTGCAGTGGGTTGCAATCCACATATGGGAATTATATCTGTAACTGTGAGCTTAGTGTTCTTCATCCTTAGCATTTCTTTGGTGAAGTATATTCCAATAACTGATAGAAATATTTATGTTGTGCATGGTTACGAATAACTGAGTTAGTCGTCGAATTCCTAAGAATACGCCCATAATCCGTAATGCTCTGTTAACATCAGCATTCTAACAGGATTTGTAGAGCAGTACCTGTTTGTTTTTAAAGAATGTGTGCTGGCTGTTTGCTCAACTTATAAAGAAACGGGTCAGCCTACTTACATTTTGGTGTGCTGTGGGTTCCAATCCACATCAGGGATACATATCTGAAACTGTTATCATTGTTTAATCCACCCATAGCATTTCATTAGAGAAACATATTCACTTACTGATATTACTGTATATTTTGTGCATGGCTGCAAATAACTTGTCTATTCTTCAAATTCCTCCTAACGTATTTATAATCCATAACAGTCTGTTAACATCAGCATTTTAACAGCAGGGTCATTATACTTGCTACTGACTGTTATATGTCTAATACTTTTGTTAATATTGTATACTTTGTAAAAGTGCTATCAAGTTCTATTTTATCATTAAATGTTACACTCAATTCAAGAACACCATCATCTTCATCTTTTGAGGGAGTGGGATGGGGAGACTTATTTGAAATGCAGAACAGGGAAGCTATATTTATTTGCTTAGTGATGTGGACTTTGCCAAGGAATATCATTGTTCTCAAACGTACATTACTGTGTCCTTTATGTCCAGCAACTTGTATGGTTCGATTCACAGAAGTTCTGTGATACATAACACTGTTTTATTGTCTCAGGAATGAATGACTTCCTCTCCTGTTGATGTTTCTGAACACAATGCTGACATGAATGAAGCTTTTGAAACTGTCTACCTCCATGAGCAGTACATATTCGTAACTCTGAAATCCTAAGCCAGGTTCCATATTAGTAGACCATCCCCCATCCAGGTAATATCATAAAGCCAAAACTTTTCAATGCAATCAAAACATACGGTCAAGATAGAGTAGCTAGGCAGGTAGCTCTCAAGATTAGAGTTTGGATGTACATTGTAGTTGCAGCCTTGAATCTCATGTCCTCCAATCTGTGATCAAATATGTTAAAACCTGTATATAACATTAAAAATTATGCAGGGTAATCTTAAGGTTTTTTCCATGAATAAATTGTTTTGAAAATGTTCTGAGCAATGTATATCACTGTTATTTGAGGAATGCATCATTTTATGATTTCAAGTGATGAAGATGGTGCTGCGGTAGCGTTGTCGCCTCACAGTAAGACGTTGTCCTGTTCGATTCTCAGCTAGAGTGTCTTCTGTGTGGAGACATGCATGAATGAGCGTACCTTCATTGAAGGGTGTGCGTCAGGGCCGGCAACTCGGCACGTAATAATCTACTGCCAATCATTAGCAGACCGGAGTTCCGCTGTGGTGACCCCTAACTGGGAAAAGCCAAAAGACACAACAAAAAAGATTGGACCAGGAACTGAGCTCTATGCATCAAGCAGATACACACGCTTGAGAAGCAGTGGAAGGAGAGAGGAATGTTGATTACTATTTCTGTTTTATGAATTGAAATGCATCTGATCCTGTTTACAGGCTTGTATTTTTCACAATAACATGTATATTGATTAGAATGCAGGAATACCAATCAATATACACGTTATTGCTAGGTATACCTACATTCTAATTAATATACATGTTATTGTGAAAAATGCATATTGATTTGAATGCAGGAATACCCATAATGCATAAGTAAAGTAAGTGAAATTATCACACTACAGCTATGCTTACAACTGTGATTTAAATCCAGAAATGTTGAATCATCATGCAGCATTCAGCATACAGTTTTTGAATGGTACTCCACAACCTAAAATAACAGTTGGTTTGATGCATCTGTCACACATATGTTGAGGTGGATGTTTTGTATACAAATCTTAGTGCTTTGATTGCTGCAAGGTTTGGCATACTTGTATGTGTGACTGTGTTTTCTAGTGACTGAGCTGTTGTGCATAGCCTGCCTCTTCAAAAGCCGAATGGATGTTTGCTATGTCAGTGTTTGCACTGTTGTTTACAGACCGTGGGGTATGCTCTTCAGTTCAATACTGGTATTGCATCTTCCGATAACACTTTGGGTGTTTTTTTGTTAAAACACAGTTGTGGCCTAGGTTTACTGACACTTATGCAGATACACATTTCTTTGCAGCAGTTCATAATCAGCACACCCTGCAGTTCAACATTGGTATTGCATTGGCCTACAACACCTTGAGTGTTTTTGTTAAAACACACTTATGGCCTAGGTTTACTGACACTTTTGTGGATAGGCATGTTTTGCAGCAGCAGCAGCTCATAATCAGCAAGCATCGTCAGGATGTTTGCATTTTGCAGGCTACTGACTGGTACTAATTGTAGCTATATAATACATACAGTTGTATACATACAATACTGTTAGTACAGCATGTATTACATTCTCATGTCACAAGCTATGGTGATTGAACATATAACAAATTTGTTACTGTTGCATTCATTATATTGATGAGTGTTCAGCAAATTATCATGCTGACTGACTCAAATGCTTGTCATATGGCTTGCCTGTTATCCACAATATTGTCATCTCACTTTCTCTTCATTTTAACAATGACACTTGGTGGTTATTTATATAAATAATTACATGCAGACAGTACAATCTCTAAATTTGAACATTCATACAGTTTTGCAACACTGATGATCCAGGTGGGTGCCTCTAAGCCTATCCAGGATTTCACAAAAGAAAACTTGACATCCTGTTTACAAACAGGACATTGATGGCCAGACATTTATAAAGTACCTATGTCCATAATGGATGTGTGTCAGTCCCTGTGTAAATTTTCATCATTTTCATATTTAGTTCTGCTATTCCCTTCATAGAAATGTTCGGCTTGATAGACATTTGCTGTTATGTTTTGCAATTAATCTTGACAGAGCCTGGGACAAATGAACATTCTCTTATCAGACGATGATAATGACAGCATGCCAGGCCACTGCCAAACTCTTCTGATGATGATGATGACAATAAGAAAGCTAGACCCACTCCTGCCCAATCCATCATGCCTCCAGCTTGGCACTGAGACAATTATCAGTTGGAGATCTGGGAGGTTGTGACTGATGTGTTCCAAACACAGATGAGAGACATGTGGACATTTTTTTAAGGATATGGCACGGGGCATGCAAGATTCATTCAGGGAGATAGGTAATCAGGTCACTTGGGAGTCTCAGCCCCTTCAACCTTGTCCCTCCAATCCATAAGTATTGTCTATGTGCCCTACTTGTGTTATGCTGCCAACATGCTGATTGCCATGTAATTGACTGGACTGTTTATGTAGTGTTGTACATGCATACCATGTAGCTGTCATGCTTATGTGTTATTATCGCGTGACATTTTCTTGTGTGACACATTACACTTTTCTCCCATATTCAGCTGTCCATGCATTGTGGCAATTAACCTGCAGCTAGTGTTGCAAGATGTAGCCTGTACACATGTGTTTTACTGGGGCAAATAGACAATATATGTTGTCCATAATCCATCACTACCACTGTGGTATGGCTTAGAACTGTGTATTGCCATATCATGTATGTGCAACAGAAGGACATGCAGTTCCCCATGTGTTTTTGATGACAGCTGTCATGATGTCCCACTCACATGATATGGTGGTGTGTGTCATGGGGTGGCAATACTGATGCCGTGTGGGATCATATACAGGTAAATCCTCTCAATGTGCACTCCTCCTTTACTGACTGCATCACAGAGCAATGCAATATTAATCTATACACAGTGTTACAGATAATTTGTTCTTTACCAGTACATTATGCCATGTTTGCTGTTTCTTACAATTTCATCTCCATTAGTTATTCTGATAATTTCACACCTTCTGCAAATAGTTGTACATATTGATTGTACATGTGTGTGCACATAGATGGATCCATAGTGACACACATTTGTACCTTGACATGTGACCATTCAGTGACTTACTGCTGATGTGTTGTAATGATGCTGTCAGTAATGAGCAGAGTAGGTGACATACAGCTTCGTTTATTCGACATTTGTGTGACAGTATAAGTGTTTGTGCTTGAAATTCTTAGCTTGCTTACCTATGAATGTTGATGTTATATGATTGCACAGTACTGTGTATGTGTGTTTTATACACGGACAGTTCTGTGGACCTCAGCAATCATACTGCTCATATGACGTACATTTCCCATTTGGTTAAAAGTATTTGGGTTTGACTTCTATAGCACCCTGCATGCTATACATATGCATTTGCAATGTCTCAACTTCCCTGTCCTGCTTTTTCATTGCCTGCGCCCAGGTTGTCCACCTTCTTTCTACCTATAGATTTCCATGTTATATTTTGCAGATATGTTTGATTTGTTGCAATTATCGACCATTGCCATGTATTAGTTTTGACACAGTGAACACGTGCCAAATGTATGGCCATTTTACAGTGCGGGACGTCTGCATACAAGTTGCTGGTGACTGCTTGTGATACTTCCTTATTCTCATTATATTTGTTTGTTAACCAGTGTACTTTGTTGACATCCACGTGTACAACATGCTATATTTATTAAGATGTGGTGTTGTATTTTAGTAAATATTCTTACATATCATTAGTGTGTGTAAGTATACTGACCTTGATTTCATGTACATTCCATTTAGGCCACTGACAGCCATACATAGATATCTACACCAATGTGTTGCCTTTGATGTGGCATACATGTGTAACATATATGCATTCCATTACATGCTTGTTTGGGTAGTGTACATCTACTTGTGTAGCAGCTATTTTGTTGTTCTTCTACAGTACTTCTCTTTGGCACTGTGCTTGGTTGTTTGCCTTTCACATGCATGATTGTAGGTTTTTTAATTATGTTCCTTGAATTTCATTAAGGAGTTATTAAGTATTTCTAAGGTTTTTAAGTTGAGTTTCATATTCATTTCATACAAAGTATATTTGTATTTTACTTTAAATGATATATTGGTTAATGAACCTGATTGATGGACTAATTAATATTGTGAAATTAGGGGCTATTTATAAGGAGTGCTTTTTAAATGCATGTTAGTTCTGATGAAGTCCAAGTGGATGGACAAAAGTGCTTAACATTTTGCTGCATGCTTTAATAAATATTGTGCTCAAATTTCATTACCTTGAGCTTTGGGCACTGTGGACTATTTGGGTATATGTTTATTCATCCAATTTGTACCATAATCTTAATGTATTACTCTCTAACACACATCTAACACAGGTCATACATATCCAAATATAACTGCCACACAGTGTTCAATATATGTCATAATGAGACAGTGCATAGGCAGATATGTTTTCTTGCATTTCACCATGGCTGGTATGCACCCCCATCCTGCTTGACAACTTTCCATTGCCCATGTTTGTGCAGTGTGCTGTCTGTGGAACCTGCCTGCCCTTATTGTTTTTTTCCAACATTTTTTTGTCTTGGGTTGTGATATTTGTTCTCTGTTTCATAGGTTCATAGGTATTTACTAGACTAATGACCTCAATGGCCTTTTTAAGCCTTGCCATGCATCCCAAATCTCTGACAAGTTCTGGTACCCTTGATAAGTGTAATCAGGGCCTTGGGAGATGAAACATTTACAAGTAATGGCCTGGAAGACGAACCATTTACAGGCTGCCTGTATCCATGAAGACATTGGTGCCTACCCAAGAATGAATTTCCTGTTCCCCATCCAATTATCCAAGTTACACTTGAATTGGGTTAGGGAGGAACTCTGCTTCACATGGATGGGAAGCTTGCTTCATAGAAAGGGCAGTCTCTGGGATACATACCTGTCTCTCCAGCTATTTATATCACAGCAAGGTTTAAGTCTTTAGAGTGGGTAATTCCGGTGCTGTCTAATTTGCAGATATGCAAGAGGTCCATTAGTGTGGGGTCTAACAATGCCTTGTATACCAGGCATAGATCTCCCCTCAACAGTCTGCAGGAGATAGAATACAGGGATAAGGCCTTCAGGCAGTCTGCACAGGACATGTTACGTATGCCTGTATTCTTTTAGTGAGGAACCTCTGTAGTTGTTCCAATTGTTGGATATGCCTGGTTAGGTACATACCAAAGGAGGCATCATACTCAATGGTAGTCTGATAAATGCCAAATACAGTGGGAAAATTACTTCCTTAGATCTAGATGCCATTCCTTTGTTTATAATTTGCACAACCTAGAATGATTTCCTCACTACTGCGGACACATGTTGGTCAAAAGCTAGATTACTGACTATGGATGTCCCCAAATCCTTGACTACTGGGTCAACGTTTAGAGGTGTGTTGTCAATATGATAGTTACCAGGGGTGGATCACTTCCTGAAGGATACTACTGTGCATATCTTAACATTTAGTTTTAGTCCATGGCTCTGACACCAGTTGTCTATCTGTGTCAGCCCTTTGAACATTTGTGTCAATGGGGATTCTATGTCAGCTCCTGATTTGTAGTCATCTGCAAATTTAGTCAGCCAGAAGTCATTGACATTGGTCTTGACTTCAGAGAATTAAATACAAAAAAGAAGCAGTGCCAAGACTGATCCCTGAGGGACTCCAGTTGTGACTGGCCTCTTTTTAGAGGTGGACTTCCCAATTCTAGCTTCTTGGTTCATATCTGTGAGCCAGCTGGCTATCCAGTGGGAGACGTAAGGGTTTATACCTAACCTCTTGAGTTTGTCAACAATGCCGGAGTTGGGTATTATGTCAAATGCCTTAGCCAGGTCAAGGTAGACGGTATGAACAATTCTGTCTTCTTCCATTGCTTTGGTAACCTTCTCAAAGAGGTCCACCATGGCACAACCATATTCAGTTAGGTCCAGTGTCTGGAGGTTTCCTATGTCATTACTGATCATCTCTATGATACTTTTTTGGGTATACCCACTGCAATGTCCTTCTCCTCCATTTTCCCTATATTTACCTTTCCTTCTATTCTTAAAAAAAAACAGGGCCTTCTGACTTTCCCTCAGATTTTCATATTCCAGCATCCCTCTTGTGTGTCCCTCTTCTTCACCAGTACCTCACATATTTTTTTCTATCTCGCACTTTCCTTGGGTGTGTGTTATATGTGCTCTCCACTCAAGTCCCAAACCCATTGATAGCAAATGTTAGCTGTGGCGATATAGCCATGATTGCCATTCACCTGAATTAATTTTTTTTTTATTAGAAATTTTACGGATGCCAATCAAATCCTTAAGTGCAAGAAGGCATATTTTATTAGTACATAGTTTTACAGTGAAACCCATAGTTGTCTCTGAGCTTACTACAAAGATTGCTGACAATATATATTAGAATGGCACTGGAGCTATTAATCAACTATTTTTTGTTACTGAATGATATATGGAGTTGTCCGTAGTTGTCTGTAATATTTCTGGGCAAATTTGAGAAAATATGTCTAACAAATGCCAAACAGCTTACATTGGGATAGTTGGTATTCTTTTCTGTTTAATGTATCATAATGGAGTTAGTTACATTCTGTAGTTCTCCTTAACCTTACTGGACAGATTCTGTTACATAAATCTCTGTATAACTAGCAGGATGCTTGATTTATGATCATCT
The DNA here is from genome assembly GCF_019279795.1 of Protopterus annectens. Lineage (NCBI taxonomy): Eukaryota > Metazoa > Chordata > Ceratodontiformes > Protopteridae > Protopterus > Protopterus annectens. The sequence continues at coordinate 1,246,942,032 of NC_056732.1, read as the reverse complement.
TTTCCTAACTTTGTTAATATACAATGCGCTTTGACACCCACTTTTCATTGCTTACGGATTTGTTTAGTCCGCTGTCTCTACTGTGATACTCCATTGTGCGCTGAACTACTTTTGAGTTCCTTCTGGTGTATTTTATTATCCACAAGTTTAGAGCCGATATCGGTGTGATGCACTGGAATCTGCAAACTTTACAGAATCCAGACCAATTCCTTTTTCAAGTCAGTGAAAAGGAATTAGCTTATGAATCCACTGGGCATCTCCCACAAACTTTAGAATGAGCCTGAATTTGGGTACTTTTAATACAACATCTCATATCAGGGTATATCAACACTTAGCATCATATAAGCTTTGCGTCAAACAGTTCTTGGTACTACAGCAGTACTACCGTGACAATTTAGATTTAATATTACCCAAATTAAATTATAAGAATTTGCAACACTTAGATTAGGAATCAGAATCTAAGAACATGTAGTCTGCAAGAAATCAAAATTCTAAAAATTCATTGGTGAGATAAGCATCAATCTGTGTTTTTTACATAAAGCTCATATTTTATATACTGACAAAGACAAAGTTGGTGGCATTGAGAGCATCCTTAATTGCTGTGAATATATATGGCAAACACTATTAAAGTCATATAAAAAGCGTGCACTAAATGATAATGATATGAATTTGAAATGTCGACTAAAAAATATAGCTTTCTAACATTGCATTATTATCCAAATACATATGATTTTTACCTAGTAAATATAGATAATTGAGCTATATATTTTATGAGTATGTTTTAACTTTACATATTTATAATGTGCATGTTTTAACCACATTTTATTATGTGTAATTCTTTTTACATTGGATGTTTTACAACATGTGCCACTGTTTATAGACCTAAATTTTAGTTTTGTTTAGTTTTTGCATAAATTAATAATAAAAAAAAAACTGGTTATATTTATTTATTTATGTATTTATCTGTCTTTGTTTACCAGGAAAGTCCAAATGGGTAATACGCATTTTCAGTGAAGGCCCGGGGAGAAAAGCTCCATTTGCTTATACTGCATTATACTACGTTCCAGTCAAACATGGAGCAATTACATTTCTATTTACATTTATACACAAACAGTAGTTACATTTATACATATACATTCTAAGATTTTACAGAGGTAGATAAGTATAATTTTGTTATGTTATAAATAAGCAGCTCTAATCATTTTCAGATGCAGATTTTTGTTACTTCTTTTATGAAATTGATTAGGATAAGACCCTCAGTAAAAGAATGCACTGAATTGCTGATCCCGGTTTTTAAAATCAAATAAGAAAACTTATCTTTGTGTAATGTACTACAGTGTACTGCATTTCAAATAAATCTAACTTTAGGGAGATCATAATTCTGGTTGCAAAATTATAATATTTTCCTTATTCAGTCTCCAGCATGGGGGTTGTCAGTTAGAACATACTTTTGGGTTCCTCCTCTTCCCTCTTCAGGTATGTACTATTTAAGTAACTTACCAACATATACTTTTGCTTTTGGGCTTCATCTTAGTTAGTTTGCTTTGGATTTCTACTTATGTCAAAAAGGAAGTCAAAAGTTAGAGAAGTGAACTCTACTTCCTTAACACTTGTAGAAAGCCGTGTGTTCATGGATAGGGTCTCCATCGCTATCCAAGGTCAACACGTATGAGCTGTCAATGTGGAGGAGCTTGACAAAGAATTTGATATGTTGATGGCTAAGGTAGAGGAAATTAACTGTTCCTTCCAGGAATACATTGCTTGTACTGATATTAAAATAAGGGAGGTTGACCATGCAGTCACCAATCTCTGACTAATTACTAGTGCTTACCAAAGAGATGGCTAAAGTTAAGCAGCAGTCAGAAACTACTAAAGCCAGGAAAGATAATGTGGAGATAAAGCTTGTAACCTTGAGACTACAGCAGATGTAACATATTAGATATAAGTGTTTGCCAGAAAAAAGTAGATAAATACTGATTGTGTCTCTTTTATAAATCAAGAATCAGTAAACTGGCTCAAAATATCTCTTCGAGACATGTGCACTGAAAGGAGTCAAGAATTTATCTTGCACCTTCAGTGCTATCCAGATTCCCCCAGCCCATATTGGTCTGGTTTGCTTCCTTTGCTTTAAAGCAGGAGTTGCTATTTGCTTTCTAGACCCCCAGATAGGACATTTATATGTAATGTGGGTTATAATATAAGCCAAAAAAAGATTATGCCCTTAACACTAGCCTTAGAAAATCAGTAGCTCAGCTTTCTAACCAGCTATCACCTTATATAGGTGCAAAAAATAGAAATGGTTTATTGAAAAGATTTCCTGTCTCTTATATCAAAACAGTTTTTATGTATATAGGCTGCATGCTTAGATCCTTCAATTAAAATTATTTCAGGAACAAAAAAGAACACTTATATTCCCATACAGCAAATAATGATGTGGTTATTTCATTTTCAAAGGACACAAACAACAGTATACATTACTAACAGGCAGAGTATGTAAAAAATGCTCTTAAAATTAGCTTATATGGATAACTTTCCAAAGGCTCAAAAATTCTTGGCACTTCAGTTATACTGACAGGCAAATGAGAGGCTCATTAATAGAATAAGAGATTCCTCTTCAGGGCTAATCCTCACTTACCTGGGAGAGATAATTAAGCATTTTGCTAAGTATTATTTTTCTCTATATGTAGAAAACGATACCCTAGCAGGAGAGGTAGAAATTAAAGTTTACCTTGCTTTCCTGCCATTTTCATGCCACTCTTATAAATAGAGTCATAGACGTCTAAGATATCTTACTTCAGAAATAGTAAAGCGTATTCTTTTTAGACTTGCTGCTGGCAAGGCTCAAGGCCCTGATGGCCTTCCTTTGGAGATTTACAAGTGGGGCAGTCAAACATTTATTGATAATATTGTGGACTAGCTAATTATGTCCTACAAGACAGGAAATCCCCTCCCCCCATGGCATCAGGCCATCATTTCACTAATCTTAAAACTCAATAAGGATCCGCTGCAGACAACTTAATATACACTTATACTTTTTTTAAATAATAATAATAATATAATAATAACATTTTATGTCCATTATGACAAATACATTGGCAACTTGTATGTCTTCTATCATTCATCCAGACCAAGCGACTTTTGTCCCTGGCTGTAATTATCTGACCATTTACTAAAAACTTATCTCTAAATTTATGATGCAGGTAGGAGGTGAGTCCCCTTGCTTTTAGAATGTCTATATTTTTCTAGTACCTGAGCAAATGGCTTTCTCTTCTGAATATATAAGTCTGACAAAAAGGGTTTATATGGGGGGGGGGGGGGGGCTCTGCTAAAATTAAGAAAGGGAATAGGTTTTGTTTTTGAGTTATATTAAGGCACTAGACAGGGTTGACCTCTGTCCTCTTTGCCTTATACCTAGAACCCATCACTGTGAAGTTAGAGACTGGTCCTGTAAAGGAATACAGTTTCTTGCATTCACATAATAAACTAACCCACTGAATGGACAATTTGCTATTACATCTAACAGAGCCAGAATGCAGACATGTAGCAAGAGTGGAGTGAAGCAGGTAACCACCCTCTGGCACAAGGTGATAAAGGGCATGATCATCATATCCCAATCAGTCTTCATTTTGTGGTCAGATTTTAACCACTGTAGTATTCCACGTCTGAAGAGCTTTACAAACATTCAGAAACAAATGTTAGTATTACATTTGTGGTCAGAGATGAAGAGCTGTAGCATTCTGTGTGGCATAAACTGAAGCAGCTGCTGACTACCAATGTAAAAAGCAGTATGCTTCAGTATAAAAGGGAGAAGATCCCTTTTTTAAGTTTAACATAAAGCTGAGAGGGTGCCATATTGTGGGACAGCACCAATTGCAAGAATAGCTAGATACAGCTCTGCTGGTATGAGATTTGTGTAGAGTTTTTCAAGCTCTTGTAGAGTTTGGTGACTTTTCAGGGTATAACATTAATGTCTTAAAAACAGAGGGAGCAGAGATTTACTACAGTCTCTCTGCTGATCATATTGATATTTTCCTTTTATAACCCTGTAATATGTTTAGGACTACTTCTTACAAACCCTCTTAATAAATCTATAGAGTTCAATAAGTCTTACGTTACTAGTTAGAATCCAGAATGTGATAAGACACTGTCTTAACTAGGTACACAGATTCCAGGTAATTACTTGGTTTGTGCCTATTTCGGGTTCCTATCAGCTGACCGAAGACGCAGGTTAGCGAATGTGACTTGGTCGAGCTGTAAATGCCAAAACGGCAAAATATCGAAGCGGCATGTAAGCAAATTCTTTCCCTGGGAAAGAATTTGCTTGGCTGATTCGGTAGTTTGCTGTTTTTGGCACTGTAGTGCGGTCTCGAAGTTGGTATATTTAAGTAGGGGGGTGAAGCCCCCCCCCGCACTTAATATCATGTATTAAAGTGTTTTCTTTTTTTTTTTTTTTTTTTTGTTGGAACAGCAATTTTTTTTCCCTTGGAAAAAAAAATCGCTGTTCTGACAGTTTGGTTTTGTAAGCTTTCGCTTACATGGGGTCGATTAATCACCATTCGCTAACCTAAGCGTTCGGTGATCTAATATAGACCCCCTGTTTCTATAGTATAGTGACACTTTTATAGTAGTGTCAGTAGTGCAACAGGCAGCACACTCACCTTTGGTGCAGAAGGCTGTGGATTTGATTCCTGATGCCTTGGCCAAATTTCCACTAGTAGTACAAATACAGTCTCAGGCCTTGTCTGAAAAGAAGCTTAGTGGGACAAACCTGGTCAACAAAGAATACATACAATAAATATATTAGCTACAGTACCTGTCTGCTTCTCTAGTTGCTTCCCTTTTAAAAATGAAGAATTCAGGTTTTAATCTTTATCTGGGATGGAAATAAACAAAAAGTATCTGAGAATATACTTTCCCTTCCAACTTAGCTATGTGGGCTAGGCCTACCAGAATTTGAAACCAGTTCACAGTTGGTACATTTTAATCTACAATAAGTGTTATTAGCTGTGTCTTATAGTCCTTGTCGGAAAGATATGTTTATTTTTGTTCATCAGGGACTGAGGTGTGTTTTTCTAAGGTCTAGGAAAACACCTTTTAAAATGCCTTCAAAGACACTGGTTTCCTTTTTGCAAATACTTAACAAAACCAGCCTGCATGATTGACTTATGGATAATGTTCCAATAGCATATTTGCCAGGTTTACCCTTTTTCTAATCAAGATAAAAATTGGTTTAGCCAATGTCAAGATGTGTTATCAGGAGGTCAGGTTATACTATGGGAAGTATTTGGTGGGCGCATTATAATAGGAAATCGGGGTAAATTTAAATACAGCTAACTGAGGGATTGCAGAGTTTGAGAGTTTTCAAATGTCAGCCGAGGATTACCCTTTATTAATCTCTTTGTTTCTGTAGAAGAGTGATACAGGCCAGCTACTAAAAGGGCCAGTAAGTAAACCCTTTACATTTATTCCTCAGGCCAGAGCTCGTGCTACTGAAAAATATAGATGTATAGAAACCAGAACTAAACCACTCTACTTCTGGAATACTGTGAAGGGATTTCTTAATGTTACCTAGGTATGCAACCAGCTACAGCAAGCACAGATGTTTCATTGAGAATGCCAGTTTAAATACTTTTATATTTCTGCTCATTTAGCTAGACTTTTTTTCTAATGTCTCTGCCCTCTGTTGGAGATGTAGAAACTTGAAAATAGGGGACTATTTTCAAATTTTTAGAACAGTCCCAATCCCACTTTGTTTAAGAGGGACATACAGAGTTAGATTGTATTTATCATATGGGGTTAGACTCACCCCTGGCTTATTTCTACCGGGAGTTGTCAAAAACATCATAGTGATAAGATCCAAGCAGGTAGGTTACCTGGTAAAAAATGAATCACACACACACACACACACACACACACAAAATGGAAGCATAACTTTGCTTCATTATTGGGAGACTTTACTAGGCTTCTGACTGAGATAAGGCAAGTTGAGGAGTCTGTTACATATTCAAGTTATAATACATTAACTATGTGGAAAAGGCAGATGTTCTCCATCTGGGTAGGATGGTGCACCCATTAATTACTATTAATTGTTGTTGAATATTTTGGCATTTGATTATTCCACCAGGCTCTCAACTATTATTACTTGCATATTTATGATGTCACTGCCCATATTTTCTATACATTTAATTACTATAGACATTTGGATGAGTGATTTGGATGGTTGGAATAAGTATTTATTGTATTTTTGCTTATTGTGATGTTTATTTGAGTTTACTTCTTAAGAACACGTATCTATTCTTATGTTGTTTCTTTGTCAGATATTGTTTGTACTGTTGTTTAATTACAGTTGTTGATTAAAAAAAATCTCCCTTATTCAGGAGCTATAGCTGACTTTTTCTTATCATACAATGACAGCTAAATAAAGACATACTCTACAGCAGTGTTATATAGCTCAGCCTGAGAAGTCATTTACTTCTTAATGGAAACAGAGTACAATGCAAGATATCCTACTATGACAAAAGGTTTATAAGCCCTTGCATCTTATGCAAATATATAAAACGTTATATGTCAGATCTTTTTTCAGAGTTTGTAAGAAGTTTTTTAGGGAATTATAATGTAAGATTTATGCACAAAATACACATAAAATGTGATTCTACTCTCTGGGGTTTAAATGTGGCTTGGTGCCGAATTTGACACTTCTGCTAATGCTTCAGATCAAGCAGGTTAAGCCTTGGCATGCTGCAGGTGCAGACAGGAAAAATAAACTTTTCTCTGGTGATATGCAATTATGCCGACGTACAAAAATGTTATGGTACTGCATATATCACTCCTCATAAGGGAAACTGAGTACAATGCAGACAGGTTTGTACACCAATGATTCCTACATTTAGTACCCATATATAAAAGGCCATATGTCAGTTAACATTAGAAACTTTATTAAAAAGATTTTAGGCTACAACTAGAGGATGTTCAGGTAGGAAATACACCTAAGACTGCTTTGCTACCCTTAATAATTCCAGTGCAACTATAATTTAATTTGACACTACCATGTTGGCTGCTTCAAATAGTGGAATTTGAGCTATGCATTACTACAAGTGAAAAAAAAATCATTTTACTGGAGAATTATATACAATTTTTGCTTCTGAAATAACCATTTAGCAAAAATATATTAAGAATAAGTGATACATATCTCTGTCTAAGAATAAGTCATATACTCAGTTATAATACAAAATGTCAAAATGCGACAGTGAAAGGCTTATAGACATCTTTGTTTGGTACCTAGGTTTAAAAGGCCAAATGTCAAACCTTTAAGAGTGCGTAATAAAAATTTCTGTGAATTATTAAAGGACACCATGTTACAAAATGGACCTAAGGCTGAATTGTCTAATTAATGATTTGGATGTGGCATAACACTAATTTTGATCCCACCACTTTGTCTGCCTTAAGCCATGACGTTTTACAAAGGAATGCCACATTTAAAAAAAAAATCTTGTAAAATATGTAGGATTTTTACTTCTGATGCAAAGACAACTCAGCTAAGATACATAAGGGATCAGTGTCACATAGTGCAGTCTGAGCAATAGTTATATATCCACCTCTAATGGAAACTGAGAACAATGCACCATGCCAAACTACCAGAGTGCATGGTCATAATTAAAGAGCCAGTATCCCTAATTTGTTTGAAAGTTCTCGAAAAGCTTGGATAAAATTATCCTTTGATACTCTGATATGCAATGCACCTATGACTAGTCATGGTGGTTTCAGTGCCTCTCTCCCCTGATTTTTGACTGCAACATACTGCCCTCCTGACCCGTCCTTACCCCACGTAGTTCTGGCAATGACATACTTGCTGAGACAGAAGCATTGCCTTGTTTGATGATGTATATAACATTTTAATTTTTGACATGATGACAACTCAGTACAAATATACTTTGATTATTTGCTGTATACGCCATTATTAGCATAAGAATTATACCCACCCCTGAAGAAAACTAGGTATAATGCAGTTTGCCAAATTATAATGGTAAAAAATCTGATCTCCTGCATTTTGTTCATATGTATAAAATACTATATTTAATTTTCTTTTCAAGAGTTCCCAGTTAAACATCTTTGGATAATCAGATATGAAATGCACCTAAAACTGTCACTGTAACCCTTGCAATTTCACTGAAGTTCAGAGGTAGGTACTAGACTAGCTGCTCTTGTGGGCTGTTTTAAACCTAGGCAATTTCCCATTCAAAGGGAAGACTCAGACCCTGTACCTTGTGTCTGTGAGGTAAACACCTTAACATTATGCCAACCCCCAACCCCTATGCCAAACCTCAGACCCCAGCTCAGTGCTGAAACTACAATTATAATTACAGGGTAAAATTATTTTGTTCTATATTTATTCCAAAATCTGAAAAATTAGAAAATTATGTAATCTGTAATTTATTTTCTGAAAACAAAAGATATACACGTAGTTATGAATATGTGTTCATTTTCTCAGAGGAACAGGAGTACTGTAACACCTGTTTTTTACACTGTTTTAATTTTGTGTGTGGTACTCTCTAAAGAGAGATGTACTACAACCAACAAAAGGCAACATTGCTTCTGGACAGAGCTTCCCTTTTTCTATTATTATACCACAGATAGCACTTATTTCTGAAGGATGGTGAGAACCTGGATGAGAACTCTCGCTCAAAAAAATTGTTCAATCCTGACAGCTTCCTAAATGAATTACACGCATGTGACTGGTCACCATTTACCCATCTTGAACTGGAAGAGGCTGTCACCTACTTTAATACTAACTTTCTTCAAATCCTTGACTGCTATGCACCTTATCATTCTAATAGAATAAAAAACAAATATGCCCCTTGGCTCAGAAAACAAACGAGGCAAAAGATACTCCTTAGAAATAAAATCTGGACTAAATGGAGAGCCACCAAATGTCCAACAAATCACCTCCTCTTTAAACAGCTAAGAAATACCACCAAGAAAGATATTCTTAGAGACAAAAAAAACTTCGACCTTCACCTCCAACAAACCAGTCAGCAAACTCCACAAAAATTTTGGACAGGGATAAACAAACTTCTTCGACCAGGTCACCCTACTAGTCCAGACCCAGCCAGTTTCAACCATAACAACTCCAAACCAGACACCTTTAATAACTATTTTACAGAAGCCATTCAAACTCTAGCTAATTCCTTACCACCCTTCACTGCTTCCTCACTAGATATACCTAAGACTTCAACTCCCGCCTTTCATATACAAGCGGTATCTACATCTTTCATCTGTAAATTACTTCAAAAATTGAAACCTTGCACTCCTTCTGCTGACCGTCTCCCATCTGAATACCTACAAATTGTCGCAAAAGCCATAGACATTCCCATCTCTATCCTTATTAAACAGAACTATCTCAGAAGACAAAATTCCCACTTTATGGAAAGTATCCCACATCATCCCCCTACATAAAGGTGGACCCTCTACTGAGCTTTCTAACTTTCGCCCTATTGCTTTACTCTCCCCATTAGCTAAGATAATGGAAAAATGTATTCACAAATAACTACTTAACCACTTACTACAAAATAACCTACTAGCAAACTGCCAACATGGCTTTAGGCCATTCCATAGCACATCAACTGCTCTCTTATCCTTTACCGACTCTATAAACAAAAATCGTAAAAATAACTCTTTTTCCTCTGCACTATTTATTGACCTGTCAAAAGCCTTTGATATGGTTAACCATAACTTACTTCTAGACAAACTTAAGGCCCATTCTCTCGATCCTCAATCTATACAATGGTTTAGGTCTTATTTGGAAAATAGACATCAAGCAGTACTTTGGCAAAACAGTCTGTCTTCACTACTCCCAGTAAATATTGGAGTTCCTCAAGGCTCTATCTTAGGTCCCCTACTCTTTTCCTTATTTATCAACAATCTACACATGAACATACCTCAAGCGACTTGCATTCAATATGCTGACGACTCCACCTTAATCTGTTCAGCCAAGAATATACCCTATCTCCACTCTCTCACCCAAACTGTTTTTACTAATGTTGAAAACTCGTTTTTGGAACACTGCCTACTCCTGAATCCCCAAAAAACAAAACTACTGCTTTTTAAGTCTGTCAACAAAAAACTTGGTACCCTTTATAGAATTAAACCCTTCCTTACCCCTTCTGCAAGGAAAACTATTGCCCAGACCCACCTAATTTCCACCCTCTTCTATGCCTCAGTTATATATACTAACCTATCCAAAAACAACTTCTCTAAACTCTCTACCTGTTATAATAGCATAGCTAGATTCATTACAGGCTCCCCCTTTAAAACTCACCACTGCCTCTACCTCAAACAACTTGAATGGCTAGAATTGCAAAACCACATACTCTGTCACCAACTACTTATTACTCAAAAGATCCTTTACCACCCTAACAACACTCATATCCTCACTAATCTAATTACACCATATAAAAACCTAGCTACACTACGCTCTGCTAATAAGCTTCTAGTTTCCTCTATTAAATCTAACAACAAAGCCGGTGACTCACTTTTTTCAAACACTGCAGGTAAAAATTGGAACCTGCTTCCTTCTGAATTATCAATCCTTGCCTTGACTTCTCTATTTAAAAAACATCTTAAAGAACATCTCAAAACTCATTGGCTCTGTCCATGTGCTAACCCAGACTGATATCTTTTTTCCCTTCCTTTCTACCCCTCTAACCTATGCCTTCAAATCTATTACCCTTTTCTTCATAATATGGGGATAAAATATAACTTCTTTACTCTTAACTGACTCCTCATTCCTTCTCATATGTGTAGTATATTGATTAGTATAATTTTTTACTACAATTTTTATAGTTTATAATTTTTTCTTTGAACAACACTGCCTCTGTATTTGCTTTATTATGTTTTTTTATATTGTTAACTTTGTCACTGTTCATACTTGAGCTTTTCTCCCTGGGCCTCTACTGAAAATGGACATATATCCAGCTAGACTAGCCCGGTCAACAAATGTAAAATAAATAAATAAATAAATAAATAAATAAACTGCTTCCCTGAAAGAACATCTGTATCAGCAGAGAGCAGAAAGGGGAAAGCTACACTCACCATTGCACATTTGCTGATTCTGCCATATACATTTCATTATGTAGTGACTGTGCCTATACGTGTCACCTTTTATTTTTTAGATTAGAAAGGAGAGGAATTCTGCTATGTCTAGATGATGAAATATAGTTCTTAGTACCACCACTTCATCTTTCATGTACACTTACAGCTACAAAGTGTTTTGTCGCCTACATCTATAGCATCCATTTTGCTGTTTGACTGGACAGCTGCATTCTGTTCCTGCCTGCAGAAATAAACTTCATACATATCCCCCACTGTTGGCCTCATCTAAGCTTTCATAATCATCAACCCCTCTTTTCTAGTGATATTACATGGGGTCAGTGGGTTGTGTCAGCTGTTGGTACCTCTCTCAGTTCAGAGACACTCCTCTACCTTCTTTGACAGTCATGCCTGACTTTCTCACGTATTCTCTCATGCAATCCATTCTTCTCTAGCTGGATGTCCTTATCTTCAATTGCCTTCTTCCTGACTCTCTCAGACATTTTTATCAAATCATCTACTTCCCTGCATGCTACTACTGAGTCACCACAATTTGTTCTTCTTACCATATACACAACTTGGGCTACTTTGGTCTCTGCTTGGATGTCTTCATTTCTGCATCCATGCCACAGTGCGCATCCCTCTCAGGCACTTCATTTCCATCACATCAAGTTTCCTCATCTGTTCTGCCTTCAGTGCCCAGGTTTCTATATACCAAACAGAAGCACCACTGTTTTGTACATCTTACTTTTTGGTTTCTTTGAAATTATTCTGTCACGCCCTACTTCTGACATTTTGTGCCAGTTGGCTGCAGTACTTCTGATTCTAACTTTGAACTCCTCGTTTATACTTGCTTTCTTTTCAAGCACACCTCTCAGATATTAGAAACTGTTTACCTATTCCACTAGTTCTCTTATAACTCAAATTTCAGCTTGTTTAGGTGCCTCCAATTTCTGGCATAACTACTTTCTTGTCTGCAATCAGTTTCATCCAATGTGCCTTCAGTTTTGCATTCTAGTCCCCTATCATTTACTAGTATCCTGTTCAAAGTCTGCTTTTAGTGCCACATTGTCTTCATATAGCAGACTTGTTTACAGTGGATATAAAATGTTTACACACCCCTGTTAAAATGCCAGGTTTCTGTGATATAAAAAAAATGAGACCACAATAAATAATTTCAAAACTTTTCCTACCTTTAATGTGACATATAACCTGTACAATTCAATTGAAGAACAAACAAATCCATTAGGGGAAAAAATATAAAAAATAAAAAAAGTACAATAAGCTGGTTGCATAAGTGTGCACACCCTTAAACTAATACTTTGTTGAAGCACCTTTTGATTTAATTACAACATTCAGTCTTCTTGGGTAGGAGTCTATCAGCATGGCACATCTTAACTTGGCAATATTTGCCCACTCTTCCTTGCAAAAGTGCTCCAAAGCTATCAGATTGCAAGGGCATCTCTTGTGCACAGCCCTCTTCAGGGCACCCCACAGATTTTCTACTGGATTTAGGTCTGAGCTCTAGCTGGACCAGTCCAAAACTTTAATTTTCTTCTGGTGAAGCCATTCTTTTGTTGATTTGGATTTATGCTTGGGGTCATTGTCGTGTTGAAAGGTGAAAATTTTTCTTCATCTTCAGCTTTCTAGTGGATGCCTGAAGGTTTTGGGCCAAAAGTGACTGGCATTTGGAACTGTTCATAATTCCCTCCACCTTGACTAAAGCCCCAGGTCCAGCTAAAGAAAAGCAACCCCAAAGCATGATACTGCCACTACCATGCTTCACCATGGGGATGGTGTTCTTTTGGTGATGTGAAGTGTTGTTTTTGCATCAAACGTACCTTTTGGAATTGTGGCCAAAAAGTTTAACCTTGGTCTCATCAGACCAGAACACATTTCCTCACATGCTTTTGGGAGACTTGATGTATTGTTCGGTAAATTTTAGCTGGGACTGGATGTTTTTCTGTGTAAGAAAAGGCTTTCATCTTGCAACCCTATCCCATAGACCAGACATATGGAGAATACAGGAGATTGTTGGCACATGTAGCACACAGCCAGTACTTGCCAGAAATTCCTGCAGCTCCTTCACTGTTGCTATAGGTCTCTTGGCAGCCTCCCTGACCAGTTTTCATCTTGTCTTTTCATCAATTTTGGAGGGTTGTCCAGTTCTTTGCAACGTTACTGTTATCCCATATTTTCTCCAATGCTGTGGATATTTTTTGTAACCTTCTCCTGACTGATTCCTTTCAACAATGAGATCTCTTTGATGCTTTGTAAGCTCTCTGTGAACCATGGCCTTTGCTGTAGTAGGCAACTGAGTAAATGTCAGAAAAATCGTACTAGGGCAGCTGAACTTTATTTGGGGATAATCAGTGTCTCTTTAATTGATGGCAGGTGTGTACCCAAGAAGACTGAATGCTGTAATGAAATCAAAAGGTGCTTCAACAAAGTATTAGTTTAAGGGTGTGCACACTTATGCAACCAGCTTATTGTACGTTTTTTATATTTTTCCTCTAACAGATTTGTTTGTTTTTCAATTGAATTGTACAGGTTATAGGTCACATTAAAGGTAGGAAAAGTTTTGAAATGATTTATTGTGGTCTCATTTTTTTATATCACAAAAACCTGGCATTTTAACTGGGGTGTGTAAACTTTTTATATCCACTGTATCTGTGCTGCCAATTAGTTTATACCACCTGCATGAATGGGAGCGGTGCAGAACTGAGCCTTGATTTGTACCCACTCACACTGGGTACCCATCTGTGAGTCCAAACACTGTTTGTACTTGTGTTACTGTGTCCTTGTCTATAGTCTGCACTAATTCCACCAGTGTTTCTTTGAGTTTAAACCATTTCAGAAATGCTTGAGATGGTGTTATCTGTTTTCTCTATGTGTAGGAATGCCCAGCCGGAGTCTTTTCCAATCTCCAACTGCATCTCCACTGTCTGTTTTATTGTAAATATCAGGCTGGTTGTACTCCATCCTGATTTGAGTCCAAACTTCTTATCTCCTCTCTTATGCTCTTCCACTGTGCATTTTTATTTATTTTATTTTTTATTTATTTACATTTGTTGACCGGGAGTGTCCGGCTGGATGTAGGTCCATTTTCAGCGGTGGCCCAGGGAGAAAAGCTCCACAGTTAAAATAAACAGACAGTATTTACATTGGATTACATAGCGATTAACAATTTAACATAGCAATTAATTACAAACATATTTACAGAAGAAGAACATAGTACATCAGTAGACAACTAGAATCTTTATCTGTGAAGTACATAACAGACATTAACAAATGTTACAATAAGAAGTTCCTGCTGTATAATAAGTACTAGGCTTATGAGCATCTGGGATTGCTATAATCAAGGTAGTTAGTGGGGTGGAAAGAAAGGTAGTGGTTGGATGGGGTGGGTGATATCAGAGTGGGAGTTGCAAGGGCATAGCCAGCATGTTTTTAGGTTCACTTTTAGTAAAGTTTTGAAGTGGGTGCATGATGGTATGGAGGTAATTGTGGGTGGGAGGGAGTTCCATAATTTGGCTATGGTGCAAGAGAATAGTGCTTCACCAGCAGAGTTATTGGCTTTAGTGATCTGCAAGTGATTTTTGTTGTTGGATCTTAGTAATCTGGTGATGCGATAGGGTTGGAGTAGATTCTGGAGGGATGGGACATTTAGTGGATGGTTTACTAGTTTGTGGATGAGTGATAGTTGATACCACTGAAGGAGGTGAGGGAGTTCAAGCCAGCCCAGTTCAGCAAGTGAGAGACAGTGGTGACTACGGTAGAATGCCCCTGTGGTGAATTTGGCGATTTTGTTGTAGCAGGTCTCTAGCTTGTTTAGATTGCATTGCCTTAGGTTGGTATATATTGGAGAGGCATAAAGTAGGGTGGAGATAAGGTGGGCATTTGCTATTGAAATCTTTGCTGCTTTGGTGAGAAGTTGCTTATTTCTGTAGAACGCTCCTAGTTTTTTGTGGACTTTTTTTATAGTCATGGATATGTGAATGTAAAATTTTAGTTTATTGTCTATTTCCACTCCTAGCAATTTGGTGTGTTCAGTTGGGTATATAGTGGTGTTGTCTTTTGCTGTGATGTTAAAGTGAGAGTTGTTTTGAGTATGTTTGGTGGGTATGAAGATGAGTAGTTTAGTTTTGTTTGGGTTGAGTATTAATTGGGCATCGGCTAACCAAGTTTCAACAGAGGAAAAGGCTTCCTGTGTGAATTTTGCAGTTTGGGTAGGGACTGGGCTGAGCAGATGATGGTTGAGTCATCTGCGTATTGTATGAGTCTGCCATGTTTGGTGGCAGAGGCTAGATTATTGGTGAAAACAGGGAAGAGCAGGGGTCCAAGGATGGATCCTTGGGGAACCCCTATGGAGACAGGCAGTTGGGGACAGGGGTGTAGCCAGGATTTTCAAATTTGTACTCCTATCTCCCAGACTGCTGCCCCCTCAACAAGCCACACCCACATTAACACTGCTCACGCCCCTTCACATTGCTGATCTCTGAACAGATCACTGGCAAGTCTATGCCAGGGTTGCACTTACTTACATGAAGAAGCAGCATGAACATTTCATTCCAAAGGTACTTCCTTAAGTCAAAAAACAAAATACCTTTCTATTTACACTAGGGTAGATCAATCAGTTTGCCCCCCCCCCAAGATTACTCTTCTTCCCCTTGCAGCGGCTCATTAGAGCGCCAGTAGTGCTGCTGACTAAAGAACTGGCAGGCTCTAGGCAGCACATGCTCCACAGTGTTGTGTTCTGTAGGTACAACATATAGTGCTCTCCCTAGGTAACACCCAAGCTACGAGCTGCAACTACCTTCCTTCCACCCGCATGGGTCACATGGCAATGGCTATTCACCCCTATGGCCTCCACTCATACTAAGCCTTTTGGAATAGTAAACCTTACATTCCCAACAACAAATACATTTTAGCTGGGTCCGGTCATACTGCCACTGACAATAAATGAAGATGTGTACCCATGGGAATCAATCAAGCAAAAACTAAAGCTGTTGAAAGTTACATCTTTACTACTCTCTCAAAGCTTTGCTGAATGGAAATTGGTTAAAGCAAGAAAATTACCCTAGGCCCCAGAACCAGTGGGACTGTAAATGCTTTAAGGTACTATTTTGGAGTTTTTTTTCTAGTCTTATGATCCAGTGATAGTCTGAACAAAATTATTGAAAAGAAATGAAAAGAAATTCAAGGAAGAAATAAGTTTTTCCCAATGCTTAATGTTAAGAGCTAACACAATACCACCCAATATATTGAGAAGACAACAGCTTCTAAACACAAAAAGCATATCTGCAAATGCAGGCTGACTCCCACAAAATGAAAACATAGTTATTTTATGTATAGCTCTATGATGTTACATGCTGAAAGAATAAATGAAGATACTCAGGTTTGATTGTGAAAAATGTTAAAGAAACATTTACCACACCATTCTCAGCCCCCTTGTAATCTATTGTAAATGATCTTGTGTGTACATATCTGAGTAGTGCTGGTTTCTGACTATGCTGGGTACAGGGCATTAGTTGGGGATGGGGTCCCTCTACTAAGCCTGTTTCAAACTTCCACTGTACAGAATAATTTACTGCCAAGCTCTATGCATATTTAAATATTTGCATAGGCACATCTTCCCCCCACAAAAGTAAATATAACACTAAATTCAAAAATAAAGCCCTATGGGCAGCATAATAAAAGAAAAAAAAATACTCACTGCATGCAAAAATAAATCTAACTGTCAGAAAGCCAAAAACACTCTTGTTAAACTAAACAAGGAACTCAGAACTGTGATTAAATTAACCAAATCATAATATGAGGGAAAAATATAAACCCAGGTAAAAGATAACCACAACCTCAAAGGTAACACGACAGTGTGCTGAACAAATTGTAAGTGGAACCACCTAAAAGGAATCGGAGGATATAGCAAACCTGCTGGCTGGTAAATTTAATCCAAATTTCACCCCTTCTTCCCCTCAATACTTCTCAGGAGATACCCTCGACCATAACTCTTCTGGCTATCATTAGTAAACAAGTCTTAAATACATTCTCCAAGGCAAAGAATACTACCTCAATGGGCCCTGATAATATCCTGGGATACCTCTTGGAAAGCATGAAATATGAGCTATCAAACACTCCAAAATCACTGTTCAGCATTAGCCTCCTAACGGGTTTCATGCTTAGTGAATGGAGGACTGCAACAGTCAGTCCTCAGCACAAGGTTTGGCCTTCAACTGACCTGGATAACTACAGACCATAAGTCTAACTAGTCTTGTATGGATGGCCATGGAAAGAATTATCATGGATATTTTAAATAAAGACACAAAGAACCTGTTTTCTTATTTACTTCTACAATGATTACAGATATTGAAATAAAATAACACAAACACTGACAGCAATTTGCTAAGTAAACAATGTGGTCTCGCAATGAAAACAGACTTAGCATGAGCAGTAAACTTCTCTGCCCTTGAAACTCACATTCATTGAAACGACATGAAAACTCACATTAAAAGAAAATACATCTAGCCAGTGGATGATTAAGATTTCCTTTGAGCCGTTTTCAATATATAGGGCCATGCACATGTGCTCTTTGATTCACCTTCCTGATTTATTAAATTACATTCCTTGTATAATACAGCACCATTTGGTAGAATGTTGTTTGAAATTTGTAGTTATGAGCATTCTTCTACTAAGTAATGAAACAAAATATTTGAACCAATAATGACAAACTACCCACTTCAGGAAAATTTCAACCATAAAAGGCCAGTAAAACTTTTGTCATTACAATCCACCAATATTAATCAATAAGTACAATCTATACAGAAGTAAAAAAAATCATGCAAATAATTCTACATTAAAGAGATCTATAACTAATAAAGAGGTTGCTACTGGCAAACAACTTCACATTTCGGTATTTCATCTACAAATTCAGTGCCTGTTGCCCTTGAAGTATAAATTGCCTATGCATCATTAAAAAAAATGTTAAGGTGGTAATATTGCAATAGGGAATGACTGACACCTACATATATATTTATATTTCATACCTAATTGTTTCACTCATATGCATGAAACACTACAGTGGTTTCAGACTTTAACACAATATCAGCATTCAAACTTTGTTTTTCCGTATATACATCTAACTTAATACAATACTCTGCTTTTGTGTCATATTGGACTGAATGACAATTGTTATAAAAAAAAACTATGTACAATGCATAAAAATGAAAAACTTTTGCTATGGGTTGTTTTCTTTTACAAGTGCACTTGTCTACAATGTAAGAATTTAATAATGAAACAACAAAAAAACAAGCAGAAAAGTAGGGATCTAACTACAATTGCATCTCCCAACAGATTACTACACAGCCTTCCCCCGTTCTGTACTCTCCCACTGCTAAACAACACAAACATCTCCGCTCTGTACTCTCCCACTGCTCAAAATACCCCACACTGTTTCTCCAACACTACATATTACTACAAACTAATACCCAAACTGCAAAAAAAAAAAAAAAAAAAAAAAAAAAAAAGGCATGACTACTTAATGACACTTTCCTAATTCCTCCAAAACTGTCTTCTACCAATATGTGTTTTTATGGCATAAATGACAAAATTATTGCTAACAATCTTATATTACTCAACATAAATTTTCTGTAGTCATGGTTTTAAGAACCAGTTCTCACTGCGATCCAATCTTTTTTTCCCAAAACAGGTAATTATGCACAATAAAGATTACTACAACTCATCATAGTAACAAACAATGACATACCTCTAATTTTTCATTGAAATCTTCTGCGTATGGAACAAACCTACTGTCAGTGTCACACTTGTAAAACCAGGTACACCGTCTCACTTCAGATGGCTCTTCCTCCCAATAAACAGCATGTCTAATTCGATCATACAAATAAACATCATAACATCCTCCTTCTGTACTCGCTACCACATTTTTCTTGATCAGGTTGGACAGAATTGAATGAATAAAGTATTTACACTAACAGCATGATGATATAGACACATAAAACACATGCACACACGCACACATGCACACACACAATTTATTTACCTTCTCTCTCAACGGAACAACTATTTTAAATTGCGCGTGAGATAAAAAGTTATTTGAAAAAAAAATTACGCCCGAGAGTGCTAAATAGTTTTAATGTGCGTTAGCATGCGTGCGACATGTGAATGGCTTTCCTTAAAGGAGAAGACACCACTTAAGCTGTTTCACCTGGATTCTAGTGCCTGCCTTATGCTACCCCTCCACACAAACACTGTACTGAAGTGTGTACAGTGCATATGCCTCCCGACATCCCTGGTTGGGGAGATATGTCATTCTGCCATATAACGGATTGTTGGCGGTCAGACAGGTAACTCTGAAACCAGTTGGTGACTGATTGAGAGCAGGATATGTTATTGAGGACAGAGATGAGTTGTTTGTGTGGGACCATGTCAAATGCTTTAGATAGGTCTACGAAAGTAGCAGAGGAGAGATAGCTATTGTTTTTATTCTGAAGGATAGTGTTAGTAAAGGAGAGTAAGGCAGTGGTGGTGCTATGGTTTGGTCAGAAACCATGCAGAGTATTGGAAAGGAGGTTGTTAGTAAGGAGGTAGTGTGAGACCTGAGAATGTATGCATCTCTCTATTATTTTGGAGAGTAGAGAGAGAATAGCTATGGGGTGGTAATTGGTTAATTCTGTGGAGAGGCTGCCTTTGTGGAGGGGGAATTATATGTGATACTTTCCACAGTGTGGGAATGTAACTTTCTGACAGAGATTGATTAATCAAGATGGATGCTGGGTAGGCCAGAGCATCAGCTGCGATTTGTAGGTTTTCACTTGGGAGGTTGTCTGCTGCTAATTTGGTGGGCTTAAGTTTAGTTAAGAGTTTTTTTATGTTGGAGGTAGGTACAGGAGAAAAAGAGAAGGCAGTGGGGAGATTACTAGTTGAAGGTGTGGGTTGGAGGGGAGGGGGTTGTGTTGTTTAGCTAGTGATAGTATGGTTTGTGTGAAGTGTGTGTTGAATGAGGTAGCAATATTTTTGGAGGAGTGAGGGATGTTAGGAGGAGGGGTACTGACTTTATCTGGGTGGAGGATGGAGTTTATGGAGGACCAGAATTGTTTGGGGCTGTGTTGGGAGGAGTCTAGGGCAGACTGGTAGTATTGGAATTTGTCCTGTTTTATTAGCTTTTAACTCTATTGCATAGTTCTAGGAATTTCTGTCTAGTTGAGGGGGTTTTGGTTTTGTGCCAGTGCTCACAGGCTTTATCCCTGTTTTTCATTTCTGACTTAGTGGTTTTCTGTAGCCATGGGGAGGGTTGTGCTTTCGTTCTGGAAAGTCTTATGGAGGCATGGTAATTAAGGATGCTCAGGAAGGTAGTATTAAAAAAATTCAACTGCGTCATCAAGACTGAGGTACGTTAGGGGATGCCACTTACATTCTTTGAGGGATGAGATGAATATGAGTGGGTTAAAGTTTAGTTTTTTTACATATTTGATGGTAGATCACAGGTTTAGCTTGGTATAGGTATTTTTTGAGTAGGAATATTGGGGAGTGGTCACTGAGGCTATCTGATAAGCAGCCTGTTATATATGACTGGGGGCTCTTACTGACTAGTTTCCAATCCAGGGTAGTGTGCTTCCTGGAGTTTTTATTTATCCTGGTTGGCAACTGGACTAGTTGGGTGAAGCCATGAAGGTTTATATGATGGGTTGGATTGTTGCCAGAACAGGATTACCAGTCAATATTGAAATCACCTAAAATGATAGTTTCTTGGGGGAGATGGTGAGTCGACCAGCTGAGGAGGTTTTCTAGTGGAGGGATGTTTTGGCCAGGTGGGAAGTAGCATCCAATTATGTTGATGGTTTTGTTTTGATTTATTTTGAGGTTGGTATATATTATTTCTTCATTGCCTATTTGTAGAGGTGATGATTTTAAGATCTGGATATTTAGATGCTGTTTAAATATTATAGCTACACCGCCTCCTTTCTTGTTTAGCCAGTATATTCTTAGTATGACATAACCGGTAGGGAGTATTTGCTCACTGGTAATGTGAGGTTTTAGCCAGGTTTCTGTCAGGATGACTATATCTGGGGAGTACAAGTCTATGGTGGCATGGAGTTCATGGACTTTGTTGGATATACTTCTAATATTTAGGCTTAGTAGAAGGAAGTTACTTGGCTTTCTATTGACTGTGATATGGGAGAAGTTGTGGTTTCTAGTCTGATTATGAGGATTGGGGTTGGAGATGGTAGGGCCAGGGTTGGGGTGGATGACTCCACCTAGGGCTATTTTTGATATGAATGAGGTTATTAGTTTTCTCAGTTTTTGAATGTGTTTGTTTATTAGGGAAACATTATGATTGTGCTTTGTGGGTAATAGGTATGGTGGAAGGGTTACTATGTTAAGTTGTAGGGATGCTTTATGTTTGAGTAATATAGTTGGTAGAATATGTGGGGGGTGCATAGGGATGGTTCTTGAGTTGGTGGAAGGGGAGCTGAGTAAGGGTGAGACTTGAGTGGTGGTGTGAGTAGTAGTACAGTGGTAGTGGTTGAGTGGGGGAATGATCGAGCATTGGTAGGATGTAAGATATGTAAGGAGAGTGCATGCAGTAAGCATAGGTAAAGTATACTTGTACATGTTAGTTGAGGAGGTGTGATAGTAGTGGGAAAATGGAGAAGGTAGTGTTGAGTTAGCGCTGTGGTTGGCTTTTGGAAAGATGGGAGGGGTTTGTGAGTGTAATAAAAGTAGGACCACTGGGGGCGGGAGGGTATAAGGAGCAGGGTGGGGAGTGAAGCGGGTAGAGACCCTGTCAGTTGCTCTTATGAGGGGGCTGGAAACAATCAGGTAACAGAATAAACTGATAAATGAACATACGATAGTGACAAAGGGTGGTTGTAGTTTTAAAAATGGTGCCTGCCACAGGTAATATTTATTAACTTTGGGATTGGCTTAAGGTAATAAACAGGGAAGGGGAGGGGAAGAACAAGGGTGTGAGCAGGCAGTTCTTTTGTACTGCTGCTAATGAGCCAAAGCAAAGACAAGTTTGTGTTTAAGAAACAATCAGAATTGACCAAGGACTGCTCTGAAACTGTAAGTCATTTCTTAACCATTTCTCAGGTGGAAAAACAGGATAACCTTGTATCAGTAGGCTACTGTGGTCTCAGTTTAAATTAACAAACACACAGTATTGATCAGTTATGGATACTATTTGCTAACAGAAGGGAATAAGAGAGAAAGTAGAAGATGTGTGTGTGTGTGGGGGGTGGGGGGGCTGCTTACAAGCCAAAGCACTGTGCTTTCTAGGGAAAAATAAATATTGGCTCAAACAGGTAGACACATACTCAAAGTTAACTTTAGCTGTTTGCAGACAGTTCAGACCCAGACTGCACTTTTCTTATAAGAATGATAAAGGTGGTACCACAGTTAAATACTTAAGAGTGGTGTTAGGTCTAGAAAAGAAGAGTACAGAGAGGAGTAAACACTTTTGAGATGGTAAAGATATATTATAAAGATTACAAAAAACAAACTGAGCCAATAGCTACTGTCACTACTAGTATATGCAGATACCGAGCCAATTGGAAAAACATCTGTTAGAAGAAACCGCATCAGACAGTTATGCAGTCACAGATAAAAATATAGCAAGCAGCACTCTGTCCTGGGTCTCTAATGTGATTCTATCCACCAGTAACAGCACAATTATATAGAAATAATTAGACACCAGTATGAGCTGTCTACACACAACACATTTATGTGAATAACATTAGTGAACAAGGCGCAGCTATGCAAATAGACCATACTATTATACTAAAAGCAACTTGGTGCAGACAAAATGCTAGCATGCCATAGTAACTTCCAATAATAAAGCATAAATCATATTAGATGTCTAACACAATTCAACATAAATAAACATATACAGTTGTAAAATATCTAACACAATTCAACATAAATAGGCATTTACAGTTGTAAAACACTTAATGGAGCATATCCATTTATCGATCACCTTCTCTGACAATTCCACACAGTGTGACTGGAGTTTGACACCTCAAGCAGCTCATAGCTCTTAATGCCAAAGTGATACATTTTAATGACATACAGTACTGAACCCAAGTCTACTTGTGTACAACATATGGTACTCATCAACAAATGTGTGTTTTCCTACTGTGCACACTGCATAAAAATACATGTAGGAAATGTACGACTGAATTCATTTATATACATATCTACATAGATACGTAGGCACAGATACACACTCACACATTACACACACACACACACACACACACACACACACACGCATGCGTGCACACACAAACACAAACACACACACATAACATGAAGAAAATGATCTCTGTTAACACAGTGAAAGATACATTTTGCTTGCAGTGTGGTAGAAAAGCAGTAGTTCACAAGCTGAGGTTTCTTAAATTTATTTCAATTAAAAAAACAATGTGCCTGAGAACACATACAACTTTAAAGATGACGGAGATTTCCATGATTTACAGAATTTTTCAGTACTAAGCAACTGTGCTGCATACCTGCTCATTTTAAAACAGATTACTGTTATTAGGCCTTGACTGCTACTCAGATTTTTCCTTTGCAAAACGAGTCTGGAAATGTTTTAGTAATGTTTTATAACTTTGTAATTTGAATTGGATGATATACAGAGGCTAATGGAAAAATATCATTCTAGTTTGGAGAAGACAACATTGGTGCAATGTAATATGATTATTTACTGTTTCTTATTGCCTGTGATGTTTATTATGAAGTTATGATCGATGAATAAAGATTTGAAAAAATGTGTTTTATTAGCAGGATTCAAAAAGACATAAATATACAGCACATACATACACAAAAGAACTATACAGTATACTTGGCAAAGGTGTATTAAATGAGAAGCAGAAGCAAATGGGGGAAGTACACAGTGTAGGAATAAGATTAAAGGAACAAGAGGCTTTGAAGAAATGTGTTTATAAATGAATGATGAAAAGTCATTAAAGATGGCCTCAAACAATGTGTCACTCTACTGATGTTAGACACATGACAAGATAGAAGATGAAGGCCACTATGGTTGCAAAGAGGTAGAGGAGGAAGTATATTGTTATATTGGTTATAAAGCAATGATATACTAGAAAAGAACAAGTAAAATGGATGCTAGGAACCATGTTGTAACAATCAAAAATAAATAGTATTAATATAAAAACTATATATAAAAACTAAACATTACAATGATAACATGATAAAGGAAGAGGAACAGTCATACGTATGGTAAATTGCAAAAGTACTAATAGGATTATGCTCTCAGTAAACACATACCTAGCAAATTATTATCAGGGACAAGGACTGATTTACCTGCTCAAGCGGACACCTTCTTCACTACATCAGGTCAGAAAAAAGTAAATCCTTTACTACCCACTGACTCCATGTGTTCCTCAGCTATCCACATAATAGTCTTCTGATTTAGACCTCCAATCCTAAATAAATACCAATGACAGACCTTCATCAATAACAACATGAGGTATAGTTTGGTCACTAAATCTTTATTTGGGAAACTAGTCCAACAAAAGAACAAAGGACCCACAGGTTACCAATTAACTCCCAGTCCCTGTCCACTGTGTGAGAATCTAGGTTACATGCTTACTTCCAGATATACAATACCCTGAGACATTACTAAAACATATAAATTACATCAGGGACCCTGCCCACTTTGTCAGAATCTAGGTTACATGCTTACTTCCAGATATCCAATACCCTGAGACATTACTAAAACAAGTAAGTTACATCAGGGACCCTATGACTACATGCTGTACACCTGTCATTATCAGAGCACAAATACCCAATTTGGACACTATAAGCCAGTGTCCAATAACAACCAACTTCAGCAGGGGTTCCACGAGAAAGGCAAATTGCTGTATATAGACCATTAGACTAAGCTGGTAATTTATTTATTTATTTGCATTTGGTTACTGAGAAGTTCTGACAAGGTTATGCAAGACCCCTCTGAAGCAGAAACCTGTGAAGGAAAGCTTTAAAATTGTATTTGGTAAGAGGAAAAACAGACAAATATATTGTAGCAGACCCTTTGTGACTACAAACAATATCTGGCATATATTGAACATAGACTAATCATCTAGGTGAATATGACAAGTACCAGTTGTCAAGCAAGGAAAAAGTATTAAAAGGGGATTGCAGAAGAGAAGGAAGGGTACGAAGCTGTAGAAGAGTGAGAAGAGAAGAACAAGAAGAGAAAGTGACCAAGATCTAAATGTTGACAGAGATCCGTATTAAATGTGTAAAAATCTAGAGGGCTGAGTGTAAAAGTGGGTGAGTGAGGATTTCATTATTGATTTGTATGATCAAGGTTACAAAAAAGAAAAGGTTAAGGATTCACATCAGCAGTTATGAAACAGTGAAATTCTACAGTTGGTGATGACGGGACTAGTTAATTTCAGTGTGCACAGTACTCACACCAAGGTTCTTTAAAAATTCCTTAACATGCTGCTCATACACCTCATTACAATCCAACTCTTCTCGCCCAGCACTGCTCTGACAAAAAATAAAATATGCCCTCACTTGAGATCTCACCTACACACCCTTAGTCAAGTCATCTGTCTGCTGTCTGAGAGACTTGTGGCTTTCAGTTACTACAGACTTCAGTGGGGACTTCAGTGCAGAATGCTTGGCTTATATCTCCATCTATCTTGTGGGGCTAGACAAAATTAACCCACACAAAGTCTGAACAGAGGCAAACACAGAGTGTCACTTCCTAGGTTATGATCCTTACCTGTATCCTGGAAGGACAACTGAGTCACCCCCCCTCAAGTACATAGGGAAGTATGCTCCCAGAGTGGAATATCCAGCATCCATAGGTACTGAGTCTCCAGCTTTATTTGAAAGACCTCATGGGCCTGGACATATGCTAAAAACACTGCTATACCCTAAGGCTGACCATGACCTTATGCTGGTACCAGCTTACTGCAGAGTCTGATAAACTACCTTGAATATTACAGAGTAATGTTGTCCATAGTGAAGGCTGACCTTGTGAAGCTGCGATGAACTTAAACATCACAAAGATACTTCCATACAATTTACTTATTTATTTATTTATTTGACATTTGTTTACCAGGATAGTCCACCCAGATCAAAAATAACCCATTTTCTGCGGAGGCCCAGGGAGAAAAGTTCCAAATACACTCTAATGTACTTACAGATAACAGTGAATATAGTGGAATACAGAGGAATTGTTACATATTCATGTGATTAAACAGATGACTCAGCATTTTACAGCACAGGAGGCATGCAACAGATATAAAATATAATACATATTTTCCAACATCGTAAAACTCCAATAACCAGCATACACCTACAATTAAATACTGAAAACACTTCAAGTACGCTGATATGTACAGATCCACCGGAAGCCGCTCATAAAAAGTACCACAATTTATTCCAATATTCCATTTGTGACAAACAGAACTTGGTTAAGCGCTTTCATCCACACATCTGTGGACTTCTTCAGAACAAATCAACAAAACAATAAGTTCCTTAAATATGTACAATGCCCTTAAAAACAACACATATTTTCCAACATGCAAAGTATTTACAATATAATACATATTTTCCAACATAGCCTTAGGATATGAGGACAGTCCATTCTATGATACAGTCAGTTTTCAGTAGTAGAAGTTAACTAGTTAATTTCTTAATGTCTACTTGAGGCGCCAACCATATTTTTGTGACCAGAAAAAGCATAATAGTAAGAAAGAGGGAAGAGTATAAGAAGTGGAAATATCAGAAGACAAATTGGTAATCTTAAGTAGTGTTAGTTGGTGTAAAAAAAAAGATGAGGTGAGAAAGCTGGATAGGAAAGGGTCAGTAAAACAGAGGGGAAAAAGTGGAGGTGTGGTTAGCCAGGAGCAGAGCATGGGCATAGCCAGGAGTGATTTCGATGTCGTTTTAGGGAAGTTTTGAAAGCAACTAGAGCAGGAATAGTTCTGACAGATAGCAGGAGTGAGTTCCACACTTCAGCAACAGAGTGGGAGTATAGGCTTTATCCTGGTATTTTAGAGGGTTTAACAACCTTAAGTCCCTGTCTTCCTTATCAGAACATATAACGTACTGCTTAAAATCTGATGTTGCTTCCTGCCACTAACAAGTAATACCACCAACTGCTGAATCTTCATCAACCATCTCTTAGCAGGTGAGATACGAATGTGTCAAAGGACATAATATAGCACTGGGGGTGCACATCAGGTTAATGGCACTGATTCTCCCCATCATGGATGGATGCAACTTTTTTGTGCATGAACTGAGATATATAAACCCTTTCACAGTGGTTTCATATTTTTCCTGTCTAACCGGAACATTGTAGGTTCAATATACACTCATAAGTATCTGGGGAGTTTCCAGGGGTTCATATTACGTTGTCGAATGACAACAATTTTGAACACTCAGAAGAGCGAAACTGTCAAATATCAAAACTTTTATTGTGGGGGCTGCGCCCCCCACATCCACCGATAAATATATATACCAACTCCAAGACTGCACTACAGTGAAGAAAGGGCAAATATTCCAATCTTCTCTGTACTGCAATCCCACAATCCGGACTCCGATATGCGGCGGTTTCGCTCTTCTGAGCATTCAACATTGTTGTCATTCGACAGCATAACAGGAACCTGTTTCCAGCATATGCTATATGGAATATCATTAGTATTATGGTACGGGTTTGCTTGAGCCTTTTATATTAGCAACGCATATCAGTATCTTAACTAATGCACATACCATAACAAAACTGTCCAAAATGATATGAATCATAATAATGTCCTTGGAAGCGTCCTCAGCCAAGATAGCACACTCATCAGCACATAATCATCAGCATCTCTTGCAGCAAGACCATGTCCAGCTCCAAAGACTTCAAATGCCTACTCTCATTGTTCCTTTTAAGCTTAAAGCAAAGCGTAATCATGGTACATTTATTGTAATAAATCTTACCCTAAGGAAATAACATTTTACAATGAGAAATGACAAAGATTACTACAGACTGTGATCACATACCAACAAGCTAAATATGTCACTCATACACTGCACAAAGAAATGTACAGCTATTAACTATAGTCTAAACATGAAGAAAGTTCAGCTGTCAGAGCGTAATATAAAAACACACATCATGTGGTGCTGTATACTGCTGAGTGCTAAGGTCAGGTGAGTGAAAGTACCCTCTGGCTTTAGGTAAAGATTACACAGAAGCAATTCTTCACCTATAAGGACCTGTGAAGATCAATCACTTAGATGCGGCTTTGGGTCAGTGGATCTGTTGCTAAGATAAACAGAGTAGGCAAGAACAGAAACCACTGATGTGCATCTTTCCCTAAAAGATATACAAACACACACATTTATTTATTTAACATTTGTTTACCAGGAATGTCCGACTTGGAAGAAGTCAGTTTTCAGAGGAGACCCAGAGAGAAATGCTCCAGACACATGCCTTTGTAACATGCAAGGAAACCAGAGCCCCAGTAAGAAACCCACATGAATGTAGGGAGGACATGCAGACTCCATACAAAAGGCACCCCAGCCAAGAAATGAACCGGAATACCTCTTGTTGTGAGGCAACAATGCAAACCGCTGCAACACTGGACTCTAGCATACGAAGGGGTGTATAATGAAGCAACACACTTAATGAATTCCTAGGGAAAGTTCATGAAACCCAAAAGCTTCCAAATGTACTTTCACTGTACTAATTCAAACACTGTGTCAAAAATCATTGAAACTGCTGCCATGGGAGACCGAGACTTCATCTGAGCCAGTAGATATCTTATAAAAGTCCATAAATGAGCGATACTTGACCTGCATGTTAAAACCCTGTTGTGTGAACTCTACTAACCAAGGTGGGAATGGTTGTATCTTGGCTGCCAACACACAAACACACACACTCACACACACATGTGCACACACACACCACAAAAAAAAAACAGTCATACATTAATTACTACTGGACCTTGTGTGTTGTTTTTTACCAGCTCCCAATATCTTTTCATGAAGCTTGCACTTACAGTTTATAAGGGAAATGGGTGTATAGTTCTGCATCCTCCTGGGATCTTTACCTGCATTAGGTAGGACTACCACATACTGCGGTGGCAGTGCTGCAGTAGCATTGTCACCTCACAGTAAGACATTGT